>NW_028280910.1:1136666-1302500 GCF_059751285.1 Brachycentrus maculatus
TTTCAACGTCCCAAGGATCCAACTCTAAAATTTAGAATTAGCTTCACATGCGGTGTTTGAAAATGATGCGGAATGCATCGAAACACGTGTCACAGTAGATTTTAAGAAATAGTGGTATTAACTTAGTAAAACATTAATTAAAAATGGATAGATTTTACCACAAAGTGACTGCCGCATCAATGAATGAAATTAGATAAATAAAGACAGGGAAGATGCATCGTGCATCGTACAGCGTACAATACACATATACATATTTTTAAATTTAAGTTTTACTTAAGGTCCAGTATTCGATAAATCGCAACTTAATTTTGTTTAAACCCAGGTAACATTTGACGTACCTAATTGAATTTTTTCACTAAAAACACTTTTTTTTTATTTAAAACAAATATATGGTTTTGAAAAAAAAGAGTTATTGAAAGGTCAGGAGTTTAAAAAAATCGTCGAAATATATTTTAAAACACCAAAAAATTGAAATGTATTCTAGAAAAAAAATAAGCGTGAACTGACGTCCCAACTATTATTACGTTACCAACCTTTCTACATATTTATTACTCTACCAACCTTTCTATTTATACACCTAAATATTTTTTTGCTCGTTATATTCATCTGCCTCCGCCTCCGTAGTGTAATGGTCAGCACGCTCGGCTACCGTTCTGAAGGTCCCGGGTTCGATTCCCAAGGGGGGTAAAATAAATATAAGTGATTTTTTTCACTGTAATATTTATTCAATATTACCCTGGACTGGTACCTGAAGCGGAAGGCTGATCACCTTTCCTTCATGTGTAAACGATCAAGATAACACTGCGTTTATATGACGCAGTGCCCTATGCACCATTGGGTGCGGATAAGGGTTTTTTATATTTTTTATATTCATCTGTCGATAAAAGCAACTGTAGTAATGAAATAATACCCAATAACACTCTCCTTATCATTCATCGTTCACTTTGCGTAATACTACTTTAATCGGTATGGTTACAACGCTTTTAATATATAAAATATAAAACTTAATAAGTGGTATTATGCAAGTGTTATTATTTTTTAATAATCAACTTATACCTGTATCACTTGTACGGTGTTTTTTTTTAATTACCTAACGTCCAAGTGACTGTGAAATCTAGCCACAGCTTATGCAACACCGCTTATCATGACCCTACTCAGGCTTCAACTTTTCAAGTTTCATAGCCTATGCCTACTCGTGAGTGGATTTACTCTTTATGTTTAAAGTTACTATAATTATATGTAATTCATGAGTGAAAATTCTACGCAAAAACACTCGTTGTACGGCGTTTTTTACTGTTTAAATATATACTTAACGCACACAAAAATACAGAACTCGATTATCCTACGTCTGACAAAACAAAGGGTTAAAATCGATCCTAGTCATCCGAGGTCTTCGTACATTGTGGCTGGATGTAAAGTGTAGCCAAGACTGGCTCGATGTATAGCTAGACTTGTTCCCAGGAAGCCCCACCTTTGTAAACTCCATTAAAAGTTTCACCTCGCTCTAACAACTCCGGGGGCAGAGGACAAGGGTTAAATTATCAGAGTCCAGTGCATCAAATTCATCAACACCAAAGTTACTGCGTACAACTTAAAGACGAAAGATCATGGCTACTTTAATTTTATAACGTATATCGCTCGCTCCTTTCAAAAACGTCATTTATCAAAAATCGTCAATTTTCAGTTTAGCATGTTTTCTGAATGCCCACAAAATGTACTATATCCCAGCAAAAGTGGCATATTTTTAACTTAATATTTTCCCGCTATAGGGCAGAAAGTGTTGTTTTTTGCATTTTGAAGAAAAGGTGTAGTTCAATTATTTTTTTTAAATACACTAAAATTTTTCAAATGGTGAAAAAACATTCAGGTTTTACCTAAAAAGATCTGTTGCACAGTAAAAATTCAATAAGTGGCTTGATATTTATTTTTAATACATTTTATTATATTTTTTTACTTTAAAAACGATCTCCTGAAAAATTAAGTTTGTTGATATATGACGTTGTTTAAAGGAGTGAGCGATATCTCAACAGCATATCGCTGGTTAAATGCCAAAGGGCCACAACTTAAAAAAACTCTTTATTCCAAAAACGGTATCTAAATCTTCAAAATTTTCATATTCGAAAGACACGTATAATTCTAGCGTTAGAAATGGACATTTCCATGGAAACGTGTTTCATGCATTGTGGCTCTTTGGTATTTAACCAGCGATATATCAGATTCATAATTCTCTCTGCCTACCCTTACGGGGAAGCGGGGTGACGTTTAGTTAGTAATCTATACTTAATTTGGCAAATGCTCCCTTTAGACATTGCGTCCCAAGTTCGCAGTCAAACATTTTTTTGCATCAAATGAACTTGTTTTTAAACCCTCTTCGGTGAATTCTCCGTTCCGTCGACTCAGAGAATCACTTAGTTCCCCCGACTCCATCTTCTGATCTCAGTTAATCTGTCGTGTGTAATGTTTAATGTCCTCCCTTCCAACTTTAGGTAAGGGCCCATTACCTGCCTTGGCTGTACCCAAGTAACTCCAAAGTAACATCTCTCTTGCTCGGTCCAAGAACTTTTGTTTATCTTGCCCTCTCAATAAAAGGTGTTCGTACCAGTCTTACTTGTCGTAAACCTTGCGACTATCTACGCATATGAAACACTGGCGTTGTCATCGACACACACTGTGAATATTTTAACACGTGGAACAGGAAATTTCCTTTGTCTCTATTGGTCTCATTGACCAAAAGACAGAACAAATTACATTGGTATTTTTTATACATCGCTCACTCCTTTCAAGAACGTCATAAATAAAATAAAATATTGAATAAGCGGAATGCAATATTTTAAAACAAATTCGTTATTGCTGTTTTACTTTCCCGATGCTATCTCCATATCTCTGTTTCTCATACTAAACATCTCGCATTCATTATTTTTTAATAATATCAACTCCTTTGTATCACGTGTACTGCGCTATACATGCTATATTTCTCATCAAAAGTTGCCAACATTATTCATTTTCTACACGTTTATAATCTCCCCATCTAAGGTATTTTTAACAAGTTAAATATGGGTATCAGAAATTCAAATCACACCGGAGCTATTGTACCCTGTCAGTTTTTTTTGCGACACAAACCGCCCCTAAGTCCTTCTTGTTCAATTAAATAGGTCAACTGCAAATATTTAAATTCCGCCGCACCTTTTGTCGGGCGTTAATCGCCGGAGTGCAAAGTTCGCCTCTGGAATAAATTATTTCGCCGGAGAAAGTGAGGCGCTCCTGAACTTTGGTAAATAAGTCGAAATAACCTTTCATCCCCCTCCCCCTCTGCTTTACACCATTCCGGATCAATTAGTCACTTGCTAACACAGAAGTTAACCCTGCCAGTTTTAAAAGAGACGGTTATTGTAATTATTAAAATTTATATAATTTTTATGAATTTCATTAAAAGTCTCTCTTCGGCTTGAAATATCGCGCAGATTAATTTTCTAGTAATTTCTGAGATGTTTCAAGAAGTTTTATTAGTGAGGTCAGATATTCGAGGTCACCACTTGAGGTGACGGTATTATATGATTATGCGTGAATACGTTACTCTTTTACATTATTTTTGACATCTCAACATAGATGAAGAAGAATATGGAAGAATGGGTCGAGCATCTATCCAACTACGTCACGGCGTGTATGGAATGAGCGCTATTTCAGTTTATATCATTTTTTTGACATCTCAACATAGATCAAGAATAATATGGAAGTCTGGGCTTACGACCGTCATGGGCTGGTTTAAGTGATCACTTTACACACGTGTTACACTCACCAATTCTACCCATGATTGACCACCGCACAACTCAAATTTTCTTATTCAAATTTTTAGTAGGGTGGTTGTCAATCATGGGTAGAATTGGTGATTACACATTCATTTGAAATAAGTTTGACCTCTATCACGTTTTAAGGTACTCCACTCGTTTTTTAAATAATAAATCCCTTTGAATCAGCCACTTCTTGTTCAACGTTTTAGTCCTTATTTTTCCGCCAAAAAAATACAAGATTTCGTGTAAATTAGAAGAGTAGTTTTTTTTATCATTTTATGACCCCATCGCGTGATCCGTTCTTGAAGCTAAATTGTTCAACAATAGAAAAAGTTGGACTTAGTTCTCAGCCAATTAATTTCCAATCATTTCCCGAAGGAATGCGAAAACTTTTCAAAAGATAAAATTTCCTCCTTTTTTTCAAGGACGTCTGCTCATTTGAGAACTTCCTGGAAGTTTCGTATTATTTTTATGATAGTTAATTATTTATTTCGGACGAATGTGCGGCAAAACGATGTTTACAGGTCTTCGAATGGCGATATAAGGAAAGAATGCGAAACCGTGAAAAGCACACCAAGTCCTACCAAAATTCATTTTTAAATCGAGTCTGTGATATGTGCAATGTAATGCTTAATCAAATAGACATCCATAATGTTTCTTTTAATACGTTTAAGAGAAATATTGTTGATATCTATTTGACTAGTTGAAAAAGAAAATTTCTATTATTTGATAAAAACATGTAATGTAAGTTTATTATATAGTTATACTTTTATGTACATGACAGTTTATTTTTATTTTAAGATCACTTAAGTGAAAACCTCTAATTGGAATGTTATTTTTTAAATTTTATTATATTATGTTATTTTTGTTTAATATTCTGTTGGTTTTCCAATAATAAAAACTTTTTTATTTAAAATTAAAAGTATTATCGATAAAATTAAGAAAGATATGTTGAGATAGTTTGGGCATGTGAATCAAATGAGTGAAGAAATAGCAGTAAAACAATTTTATGAGGCGAATGTGGTTGGCAATAAAATCAAAAGAAGACCTAGGATAGCTTGGCATGATCAAGTATGTCAAATACTTGACTTGAATTGACGTCACCAGATTTTAGGTTCCAATTGATCTGATCGTGCCAATTCTTTTTCGGCCGTCCTCGTTCTATTCTCTAGCTCACATACGCCACATGTGCATTCTAACATGTGCATCGCTATCCATTCGCTTCACATGTTCACCTTAAAGAACTCTTCTTAATCTAAAATACTCTCCTTATCATCCATTGTTTACTTTGTGTAATACCACTTTTATAAATACTTCGTGACTACCGGTTTCGGAAAATCATTCCATCACCAGGTCGTCGAAGTTAAATTTATTTACCCATAATAAATAATCAACCAAAATTAACTTCGAGCCCACTTTTGAAAATATTCCCATTGTGATTCATTTGTCTTCTTTCTCTCTTTCAAATTTTTATTTTTATACAAATGTCAAATCGTAATAGTTTTATTGTAATGACCTGATGATGGAATGATTTTCAGAAACCGGTAGTCACGAATAAGTGTTTATAAAAGTGGTATTACACAAAGTGAATGATGAATGATAAGGAGAGTGTTATATTACCATACCACGAAGTAATCAATGCTTTTTATACACAAAATATATTCTTGAAAAAAAAGAAGCAGAGGAAGACCGAGGAAAACCTGGCACAATCAGGTATGTCAAATACTTGAAAGCGGCCGAGTCAGGAGTCGTAATAATCGCCGGGTATGTATGAGGAGATGCATGAATGTAGAAGAGGCGAAGAATGTTTGCAAAGACAGAGTGGTGTGGCGTTCGATTCTCTCTGCCTACCCCTGCGGGGAAGCGGCGTGATGGTTAGTTAGTTAGTTAGTTAAATATCTTCTTAATATTTTTAATTATAACGTTAGTTCAGCCTTTCATTCCTTTCTAATATACATATCTTTGTTTTTAATTCTATCATACAACGATTTATCCATATAAATACTTCCTTTTCATTAATATATAAAACTAACTAACTAACTAACCATCACGCCGCTTCCCCGCAGGGGTAGGCAGAGAGAATCGAACGCCAAACCACTCGGTCTTTGCGAACATTCTTTGCCTCTTCTACATTCATGCATCTCCTCATACATACCCGACGATTATTACGACTCCTGACCCGGCCGCTTTCAAGTATTTGACAAACCTGATTGTGCCAAGTTTTCCTCGGTCGTCCTCTGCTTCTTTTTCCAACTACATTCGCCTCATAAATTTGTTTAACCGTTCTTTCTTCACTCATACGCTCCACATGTCCGAACCATCTCAACACACCTTTCTTAATTTTATCGATAATGCTTATCTCAGCCTTACATTCTTTCCTTATTTCATCATTCGAACATCTATCAAACATCGTTTTGCCACACATTCGTCTGAGCGATCTCATTAATATATTCCACTCAATATTGAAAAATAATAGTTATAAAGAGCCAACGCATTTGATTTTTTATCAAATATTGGCTTGGGTGACCGCCATGATATTCGAATGGTGGTTTAGCGATATTAAAAGCGATTTATCGATAAGTTGGCGCTATTCAAATCCTCGAATAATATTTCAATCAGCGTCAATTGTTGCTGGAATGGCTTTGTGCGAGCCGCGGGATGGATACTCGTATCGCTGTGTGTTCATTACGATTTATTTAACACATTTTATTATATTGATCAATTCAGCGCGCCATAACTCGGAATGGGATCAACATAACCCATTTATTCCAACAGCACTACATGTTCAACCGTTCTCTCTTTATTATCCGTCTTCATGGATATTACTGTGTAAACTGCGAGCCATATTATATCCATTTCTACACCACTTATGTACCATATCCGACATTAAACGTAAACCGCCTTAATGAAATTTAATCTCCAAAACTAAAATAATTCGTTTTATTCAACATGTTCATCTTCTTTTTCTTTTAATTCCTCTACTTCTTATTTTTCCTCATTTTACTCTTCTTTCTCTTCTTCTTCCCGTTATTTCTCTACTTCATTCTCTACTTTCTCTACATCCTATTCTTTCTCTTCCTCCTCTTCTTCACCGTCTGTTTCATCGTCTTTGCAATCGTGTTCTCCAACGTTTCAATCGTCTTCTTCATCGTCTTCTTGATCGTCTTCATCATCGTCTTCTTAATCGTGTTCTTCATCGTTTCAATCGTCTTCCTCATCGTCTTCTTGATCGTCTTCATCATCGTCTTCTTAATCGTGTTCTTCATCGTTTTAATCGTCTTCTTCATCATCTTCTTGATTGTCTTCATCATCGCCTTCTGAATTTATTTATTTATTTATTTATTTTAAAGAGAAAATAACAAATACATTTAGACATATAGAAAGTGCAGGTTAGAGAGAAAAAAAATGAACAATGAGACTAAATGATTCAGAAACAATTTTCCACTCAAAGCACAAAAATAATTATAATAATCAGAAAAAAAAGAAAAGAATAGAAATTGATATATCGTGTTCTTCATCGTTTTAATCGTCTTCTCGATCGTCTTTTTGATCGTCTTCGTCATCGTCTTCTACCTCTTCCTCTTCTTCCTCTTCTTCTTCTGTCTTCTGTGTTCTTCATTCGGAATGTTTTTTTTTCTACATTTTCCCCATCCAACAATGCCATACCTACTGCAGTATGGAATGAACAATGGCATAGTACACATTTTTTTCAAGTTTTCTATAGGTAGGTACCTAAGTCCAATAAATATATAATACATACGAGTATTTACAATATAACATATATCCTGAATACAAAAATATTTTATTTAATGTACGTGTTTATCGTATCGACTTGTTTTGATAAACGAAATGTTTTGTAATATACATCGCTATAAAAGTCGGGGGGTTAGCGGTAAATCTCGGAATAGGGGAAAAATCAATGATGCATCCATCGGTCCGATAACATTTAATGGGTAGCAATGATAAGGACAAAGTTTCCCTTCTTTAATTGTGTATCCTTCTATCATTGCGGGCATCCATCTTCCTCGTCGTGACAGGCGTGTGTACCGGAGCGTGACGAATCGTGACACCCCCCGCGCGGGTGGGAGGCCGCCACCGTACTGAGGAGTATCGGCTAATCAAATCCTGTTATTGGAGCTGGACAATATTCCTTTTTTGAACAGTTCAAATAATTCGTTCTTATTTAATCGGGTTTTTATAACTGGCAACCCTTTTTTTGTTAAATGGCGCGTTAATCAAGACCAACCAGTGTTCTTTTTTTAAATCTATGTCTAAAAAAGTACCTGAACAAAATATTTTTTCAAATCTGTTTTATAATTACTGTTATTAAACACTACAACACTATTTATGAAACGTAATTTTGCTCAAATTTAAATGTATTCTCTCTGTTTTTGAAGCTAATGAATTATTTTTTAATACAGATAAAATTATCTTATATGCATTTTTAGATATTCTTTATGGAGCATTCGAGTTACAGCAGGGTGAATACAGTCCCCAATATACAATTTATTTATACAAAGTGGATTTGATTACCGAATTGCCTTGACTAGCCGACTTTCCATGATTTTTTAAAATACAAGGATGAGGTAACAACAGTAGCTTACATATATATATATATCCCCATTTTAAAAGAGAAAACAATAGGAAAGTCAAACAATATATGGATTAAAAAGTACAAATAATATAATATTACACATTATATGTGCATACTTTTTTTTTAATAAAAAAAAAATAATATTATCATCGGGTTTTCAAATATTAAAAGAAAATAATAAACAATAAAACTCAAAAATCAAATAATTGAATTAACAAAATATATATAAAATTAAAATCGTAAAAATATTTGAACAGATTTATTTTAAATCAACAAAAGTAAATTAGAAGAACTTATTCGTATAAATTAAAATTTATATAAAAATATCATCTCTTCCAACATATCTCACAGCAAACAGTTCGTTCTATCAAATTATTTTGTAAAATATTCAAACGGATGGATATATTTTATTTTATCAATATTGTTTTTGTACCCTTATTCACCTTTGTTTGTTTATGTTTTTGCCAAAATAAAATCACGCCATTGTTACACAGATATCTGATAAACTTATTGGTTTCATCTCTTTCATTTATGTTTCCCAATCAATTCCATACGTGGCCATGTTGAATCCCGAGAGATTCGGAAGGAATAAGTATTCATTAACTCGCTTTTGTATATACAATAAATAAATTATCTTTGGTCGATTACAGAATGTAAGGGAATATTTCATCTCCATTTTGTGTGCCAATCACTTTCCTTTGTTTCACGTATTGAGAGGTTTATTCTATTTTTCCATGAAGTTAGAAATATGTGTACATTTTGGAATTTAATATAAAAACAATATAATGGTATATCATTGTATTTTGTGTATTGGCTTTAAATAAATTAATGTAATTTGCTTTTCGAACGAGGCACTTTGTTCATAAAATATACACAATGTTTTTATATTTTGTATATTTTATGAACATAGTGCTTCGTTCGAAAAAAAAAATACGTTATTTATTTTAAACCAATACAAAAATACATACAACGATTTAGTATTATATCGGATCTCGTGTTTAAACGTTGTTATTTAACAAAACGGAGAACTTTTTTTTAAACTTTACCTTGTCTTCGATTGTACCTTCAGTATCTGCATTTTAGCATAAGTGTCGCATGTGTCCATTTTCAGCAAAATGAACGATGTTTTTTCTCTCAATATTAGATAGGGATTTTTAAATTGAAATAATATGGACTAATAAAAAAGCCGACACTTCCTGGACGCACAAAAGCATAGAGAAATTGCAAGAAACATAGTATTATTCAAATTCTATACTTATTGTCGTTGGAAGTTTTATTATTCACCTAAGCTTTGTTCTCGTGATGCAGTGGTTAACACACTTGGCCTCCTTGCTGGAAGTCTAGGTTTCGATTTTCATGGGGGTCAAAATAAATATAGATAAATTATTTTATATATATATTTTATAAAATAAATAAAGTGTTTTTTCACCCTGGCATCTATTACCTTGGACTAGTGCCCAAAGCGATAGACTGATCACCTTGTCTTCGTGTAAAAAACGATCAACTTAACATTGCATCAATTTGATCCATGCAATGTTCTATGCACCATTACGTGCGGATCTCATTAGGGATCAGCTGATTTTATAATACCACGCAATTTTACGGTTATTTCATGTGATATTTTATTCACTTTCAACATTTCAATACAATTATAAAATTTGGACTTAGGTTAACGTATGGTATTTGAAAATAATGCGGAAAGTACGTAACACGTGTTACAAATTATCTTTAAATAAAGCGATTTTTTTATATTGACTTTAATTATTATAGGTTTGTCGCCATATTATAATATCTTGAATGATCCCTTGTCAGGATTAAAAGATCCTTAACACGTTAAATCTCAGTCCACCCACTCGTAAGTCCTTTTTTGCGGAGCCAAAATATATAAATGTGTAAGCATATAAAAAATACGTCATTTTTTATCTACCTTACGTCACACCTGTATCTACAGCGAGTAGAGAGTAATGACCAAAAAAGTAGATGGAGATAACAGGTCGTCAAAATTATCGCCCGGTATTTTTAGCAAAATTTCAAGTTCCCCCTGTAGTTTAGAGTTTAGTATTTTTAGCGGAATTTCATGTTCCCCCTGTAGTTTGGACTTTAGAGCGCGTCACACTAAAACACTCCCTCATAGTGAATTTAGAGTGCGCATAAACAGGCACACTAAACAAACAATTTCCAGTGTTTCACAAACTGCCGGCAAAGTAGTGAGACTTGCAAACATAATACGAGTCTTGACTCACCTAAGGTCCTCCATTCTGCGGTGGAATTCGGTTTCGTGTTACTTTCCTCAAATTCCAGAAGTGGCCAACACGATTTTCAAGACTCAGACCTAAGATTTTCTAATTTTAACCATGCAGTTTTTTTTATTTCAACCACAGGTGCAGGTTTAATTCTTTAGAAAATCCAGGTGATTGAATGTTCATTTAATTTTTAGTTGTTAATTTTTAAATATTAAAATCTAACGCTGATTCGAGTCTACTTCCTTAGTAAACTGAAACCATTTTGATATTTATGTTTATGTTTAAAAGTTAGTAGAAATGGAGTGCATCAAGGACTGAGAATTCTTTAGCGCTTAAAATCTTCAGTCGAGAGTTGAGGTAAGCGGCAGTTCTTACTCTAAAATCAACTTTGGCTTCCGACGATTTGTCTCTCAGAAAAAATCCTGAGACTTACAACTAAGAAATATTATTTTTTGATATCTCATCAAAGATGAAGAAGAATATGGAAGTCTGGGCATTTACGGGGCTTACGACCGTCATAGGCTGGTTTAAGTGATCACTTTACACACGTGTAACATTCACCAATTCTACCCATCAATTCTACCCATTCAGATTTTGTGAACAAGTATTTGGACACACTCAAAATGTTTTAAATAAATTATCTGGTCAAATTATAAGCTTAATAATAAAAATGAAAATGGTATTTTCTGGCGTTTCTCATGTGTGTGATTATAATCCAGGATTCGGATCTCACATACTAATATAAGAGTTTCTGCTTAATAAAAAGCTTCTTTACATCTCACCAATAGATGTCTCTAGTGAAGTTCTAGTGATTCATGAATAAGGTTTCTAAATTGGTTCATATATATAGAACTTCCAAGAATTTGAGTAGTGTGGTTGTCAATAATGGGTAGAATTGGTGAATGTTACACGTGTGTAAAGTGATCACTTAAACTAGCCTATGACGGTCGTAAGCCCCGTAAATGCCCAGACTTCCATATTCTTCTTCATCTTTGATGAGATATCAAAAAATAATATGAAAATAACTCCTGTAATTGGAGATAATCCAGATTTTGTGAACAAGTATTTGGACACACTCAAAATGTTGTAACTAAGAAATATGTTTTCCATCTTAAAAACATTATTAACTTTGCGATATAATAATATAACACTCAAATTGAATGAATGTGGAGTTTTACAAATTAAACGCCAAATCAGTAACGTTTATTTCACTGTTCATTGTGTGAAAACAAAGATGATCTGTTTTGTACTTCAGGTACCAGTCCAGGGATATATTTAACATATATTTCAGTGAAAAAACACTTTTGTTTAGTTAGTTATGTAAAAAGTTTGCTTGCATTAGATATTATTTATAAACAATTCATTCACCTTTACTAGGGCGAAAAAAACGTAAAATCTTTTTTAAGTAATAACAAAAAAATTAACAAAAAAGGAAAGAGGAAAGAGGGGAGCTTTTAGCCGACTTTTGTTGTGGTTTTCTCTCTTAAAGTATCTTTAAGGGATTAGCTTAATAAGCTCGTATAGTATTTTAATCATGCCGTTGCAAAAAGATGATGCCAAATCAATACATTATATGTTTATTCAACCATTGGATACACTTTCTACCTGTATGTCATACGAAACGTGGGTGGAATTATCTCTAAGCCTGCAGTAATAAAGGTGAGACACCCCTGCTCCTCTCCACAGCGGTTGGGTGTTTTCTCTGTGTTTTTCCCCGCCATTTTGCCCTTGATGTGTGCCTCGCATCATTGTTTTTAATTAACGTGAAAAGGGTAGCCTGGACGAGCCCTACAGGAATGTGGTCCTGCGAACAATTCACCTTTCCGGGGCTCAGATATTTCACGGAATTGTAGTGTGGCATAACAATAAAAATGAAAGAATTTCCCAATCCGCCTTTATTTGTTGTTCTGCCTTGTTTTTGTGCCGCTTTGTTTGGTTAGATGCTTCAAATGAATAGCCACAAATAGAATTTACCGCGAGATTTATGTTTTCTGCTTTGTGAAAAAAAAACTTTTCTCTATTACGTAAGAAGCAATATATCAAATGCCGCCAAAGCAAATCTCTGATTTCCACTTAATTATATTGGGAAATTTACTTTGTATTTGTGTAGTCATTTTATTTTTTATTTTTTCAATTCGTGTACGCAGAATCATTCCCAGTAGATGTACTGAAATTCTACGTACATTATTAAATATTATGTATGGTTTCTAGGTATCTCTAACCCTATTCAAGTATTTACTAGATAATCAATCAGTCGTGGAATATTGATTCTAGGGAAGTATTGACTGGAAACCCTTTTCAAGTTTTAACTAGAAAATTTTGCTTTTTTCAGAATTTTATACCAATTCTACCCATTATTGACAACCACACCACTCAAATACTTGGAAGTTCCACATATATATATATATATATATATATATATATATATATATATATATATATATATATATATATATATATATATATATATATATGAACCAATTTAGAAACCTTATTCTTGAATCACTAGAACTTCACTAGAGACATCTCTTATCTATCTATCTTAAAAGTAGTCAGGTTTTAAAGTCGGAGTAATCGGCAGGTATGTATGAAAAGATGATTGAATGTGAAAGAGGCTAAAATTGTTAGCAAAGACAGATTGGTGTGAGGTTTTATTATCTTTGCATGTAACAGCGTGGTGGTTAGTTAGTTAGTTTAAACCAATTCATTTTCATCTATTATTATGGTTACTGCTAGATTCATCAAGAAAGCAGTTGTCCAAAGATAAACTCGGCTAAGTAATAAAGAATGCGAAAGATGAATTACTCAAACGAAGGTAGAGCGGAGAATTATTTTCCCGCCCGGCGATGGGCTTCCGAGAACGCTCGAGTGTAAACAATGGTACTTTTCTCCCGGCAAAAGGGAAAATTGCTCTGGAAAAAGGAAATAAAATTAGCGACCACTCCTTTGTGCAGCTCGGAGCATTCCATCATAGACGCTCGCTCAATCTGAGTCGAGTCGGGCCGAGACTGCAAGACTTAGCGACGCCGTTATAACCGTTATTGAAGAAAGTATTACGGAGATTAAACGATCTGGAGTTTATAAATGATGGTCTTGTCGATTGCTACCTTCTTTTCCCATTTTTAAAGTCCGCACCGTTTTATTTAGTATTTTTTCAAGTTAACCTTTTAGGTTTTTTTTAATAGATATAAGGGTGTACTCTCAAATATACAAAGTCAGTACGCGAGTAGCCGCACGTGGTGTGTGAGCATAATCCCTTCTAGAATATGTACAGGAATTTAGCGAATATATTTTTTTAATCAACTCTTTACCTTTCAATAAATGTATTTTATAAAACCATATATTTTTAAGAAACTCTGATTTTTTATACGAAAAAGTATTTTAAGCAAAAAAATTCACACACACACACGTGTGTGTGTGTATATATATATATATATATATATATATATATATATATATATATATATATACATATATATATATATATATTATATATATATATATATATATATATATATATATATATATATATATATATATATATATATATATATATATATATATATATATATATATATATATATATATACAATATATATATATATGCGGCGTAGTTATATAGGACTGTATGTAAAAGACAACTCTCTTCTACGGGGTAGTTGAAACAGAAGCTAGTGATTTCACTAATGCCGGAGATTTGTTCAGGGGTGATAGTAAACTTTTTTCCTTTGTTCAACTTTTCATAACTTGCTTCGCCGAGATGGAACATTTTCTAGAATCTTCCTTTAAATCCAACGTTAAATCCAGAAAAATTATTATCTTTATTTTTCCCCTTTTTCTGTCTGTTACAGAATTTTAAATAACATTCTCATATAAAACACGCACGCAAATTGTACAGATTTTATAGTCTTTTGGGATAGTTTTTTTGAATTTTTATATTTTTTTGACCCCCCCCCAGGGGGGGTCAAAAAATATAAGTGTTTTTTCACTCTAATATTTATTCAATATTACCCTAGACTAATACCTGAAGCGGAGGGCTGATCACCTTTCCTTCATGTGTAAACGATCAAGATAACATTGCGTTTATATGATGCAGTGCCCTATGCACCATCGGTGCGGTGCGGATCAGGGTTTGAAGAAAAATAATTCAAAGTATTTGAAAGTAATCTTTTGATCAATAAAATTTCGTATTTTAGTTTGTAGGAATTAATTTTTCAGCGAGGTAGAAAGAAGCTAAGAGCAATCAGTCCACCAAATACATTTATATGTTTGCTTTAAGTCTGACATGCACTAAAGCAAATTAGTTCTGGAGTATATAAGTTGAAAGAAGTTAGGGAGGTCTAAAGTGGGTGTTGACAAATCTTGCTTAAGCAAAGTTGTCGATTTAAATTGTGAACTTAAGTTCATTGAACTATAATCTATATCATATTTATCGAAATGGTATAAATCTTGTTTGCACCTTCAAGCCTCAAATTATCTCTTCTTCCTCAACTATTAATTCGTGTTAGATTTTTCTTCTTAATCGCAAATCATTCAACTTAATTAATTAGATGAAAACAAACTCCTCTCTCCCGCCCTTTAGTTTCCCATTGTTTGAGTTTTCCCTTACGTTCTTTTCACTAGGGATGGGCACCAATCTCATCGCTCTAATCCATAAAGAATCGGCTTAAAGCTCCCGATATTTTAAACCAGCCCGTCTCAGCTGACGCGCGACGGAATGGGCGGAGTTTAAGGGATGATCTAGAATGTCTCAAGTGCCGTAGTGATGTGCACTTAAAAGAGAAAACGATCGGCAGTCGACCTATTTTTTTTTAATCTAAAAAATATAAGTTATAAATCTTTGAAATTTAGAAATATTCTTAAATAACTTAAGAAAAGTAGGTGGATATTCATATCGCGGTGTGTCCAAATTTTCACATAATTTGTCTTGAAATTGATCTTACCCTTATTCCTTTTTTCTCCCTCCCGTGCCTCTTCCAGGTATTTATATTAAATTACATATGTGAATTTTTTGTAAATGGAATGTTACAAATACCTGTTTTTACACTTATAAATGAAAATGTATTTTTGTAACTGTTCTTTAAAAATCCAAATAAAATCAAATAAAATAAATTAAAATAAAAAGAAGCTTGTGCTCGTAACTTTATTACTACCATATGTATGCGAATTTTCCTTAAAGGAGCATTGACGTTAATGAACGTCGAAGTCTGTCTGTCAGTTAGTATGATGTAACTTGTATAGCAATGACATCTGTGGATATTTGTGTGTAATTTAGTCATAATTGAAAAATATTTCGAATATGCGTTTTTTTTAATTATTTTAAAATAATTTCTATCTTCATAATACATCGCTTTAATGAGGAGAAAAAAATTTTTCATGTAAAAAGAACCTACTGCCCAGAGAACGTCGGACATCAATTTTTGTACTCCCGGAAAGGTAAAAGGCAGATAAGGAGTTGAAAAAAAAATTAATGCCCATTACATTTAAATCTTGAAAAAAAAACATTTAAAAAAACTATTATGCCACTAATTATATAAAGCATTAAACCTTGACTGTAAGTCCCTCTCCAAGCACAAGAGCTCGGTCTCTTTTTTGGAGAAGCACAGCGAATCTAAAACTATAAGTTTGCCATATGTATAAATTTTTTGTCCGCCTCCGTAGTGTAATGGTCAGCACGCTCTGCTACCGTTCTAGAGGTCCCGGGTTCGATTCCCGAGGGGGGTAAAATAAATATAAGTAATTTTTTCACTGTAATATTTATTTAATATTACCCTGGACTGGTACCTGAAGCGGAGGGCTGATCACCTCTCCTTCATGTGTAAACGATCAAGATAACACTACGTTTCTATGACGCAGTGCCCTATGCACCATTGGGTGCGGATAAGGGTTTTATATATATTTTTTATATATAAATGTTTAGAAATTGTATTATGTTGTACTTAAAATGTAACTTTATAAAATAAATAAATAAATAAAATAAAATAAATACAGCTCTTACATTTTTCATGTACATAAATAGTAAAGTTGGTGACCACTAGCGAGCCGTTTGTAGCTGAAGTGTGTTTTATGACTC
Source organism: Brachycentrus maculatus (assembly GCF_059751285.1). Classification (NCBI taxonomy): domain Eukaryota; kingdom Metazoa; phylum Arthropoda; class Insecta; order Trichoptera; family Brachycentridae; genus Brachycentrus; species Brachycentrus maculatus. The sequence goes on from NW_028280910.1 coordinate 1,153,365, forward strand.
CATTTCTCTCGCGCCAGCCTCCGACTCATCTGATCCACGCAGCCCACTCCGCGGAGTCGCATTGAAACGGGATTACGATAATTGGATTGTAAAAACTCGATAGCATTGGATTTGCAGGAATCCCTTCTATCTGCATCTCCTTCCTCCGATTCAATAACGAACTTCTTTGCTCGACTTTCCTCGTGCTAAGCTCTCCGTTTTGTCATCGCTTCCGACTTTTATGCTTGACTTTTCATCCCTGAGTAATTTGTTTACTCCGGGAATGCATATAAAATAACATGGCCCTTTTTGAGATAGAATCTTAGACGAAGCGGATTTATTTATCCCGTCCTACTTAGATTTAGTACCGCCTCTCCTTACGCGCTTTTGCATTCCAATGCTTTAAATTGATAGCCATTTTGAATCATCCCTATTTGGTTATCAGTTTTTTATCTCATTTTTTATGTACTCTGACTTCCTGTTGTTATTTAATTTATTTCACATATTTGTTTAATATACATGTACATATTATTTATCTGTATTGTGGATCTTTAGGCGTATCCTGTGTTGAGCCGAAATACTTATATGCTTTAACATATATTATATAAATAATTCCTATATATATCGAATCTAGAATTAATAATAATAAAATAAAACCCTTATCCGCACCCCAATGGTGCATAGGGCACTGTGTCATATAAACGCAGTGTTATCTTGATCGTTTACACATGAAGGAAGGGTGATCAGCCCTCCGCTTCAGGTACCAGTCCATGGTAATATTGAATAAATATTACAGTGAAAAAATCACTTATATTTATTTTACCCCCCTTGGGAATCGAACCCGGGACCTCCAGAACGGTAGCCGAGCGTGCTGACCATTACACTACGGAAGCGGACAAAGAATTAGTGAACAATAATTTACAAATACTCAATATTCATACGTTTGTCATTAGTATATCTTGTAAGTATGTCATTTAATGACATACTCAAATTCCGAAATAAATGAAAGGTATTAATTGAAGCAATTCCCATACAAAATTATCGATTTAGATTTTTTCTATTTTTCGGCTGCACGTATAGCTAAGTATTTTTTATTTAAGTCTTTTTTTAATTAAAGCCAAACAAATCAAATAAATATTCAAATCGGTGGAGCCGTATTCAATTTTTCGCGATACTAACGCATGGCAATTGACTTTTATATACATATATTTATAAGATATTATGGCTTCACGGTCGGTTTGCTCATGAATGTTTATAAAATAGATTTTCGAACTGGGACAGTTGAAAAATAGAAGTCAGATACGATATACATACATATACATGTACCTACTGTGGAAAATCTTTTCCGTTATGTAAAACACTCGCAACACAATTTAATCAATATAAATAGATGAAGAATATGGAAGTCTGGGCATTTACGGGGCTGTAGACCGTCATAGGCTGGTTTAAGTGATCACTTTACACACGTGTAACATTCACCAATTCTACCCATTATTGACAACCACACTACTCAAATTCTTGGAAGTTCTATATATATGAACCAATTTAGAAACCTTGTTCATGAATCACTAGAACTTCACTAGAGACATCTATTGGTGAGATGTAAAGAAGCTTTTTATTAAGCAGAAACTCTTATATTAGTATGTGAGATCCGAATCCTGGATTATGATCACACACATGAGAAACGCCAGAAAATACCATTTTTATTTTTATTATTAAGCTTATAATTTGACCAGATAATTTATTCCCAATTTATTTAATTATTTTAAATTTAAAAATTAATTTATTCCCGTAAATGCTTAGACTTCCATATTCTTCGTCTTTGATGAGATGTCAAAAAATAATATGAAAATAACTCCTGTAATTGGAGATAATCCAGATTTTGTGAACAAGTATTTGGACACACTCAAAATGTTGTCAATATAAATAGCAGTTAAATCAATGTTAAATAGGATAATGCATTCCATACTGAACAAAGTGCACGTTTTTAGGTTTATTCGATTAAAATATCTTAATTTTTAGTTTAAATTTCACTAAATACTATTGTGACACTTATTTCGAAGCGGAAATGATTGTAAGGAACAAGGGACGAAGGGATTTTCCCAATCAGTTAATTTTAAGAGTCCACAATATCTAAATGTGGTAAAAAAATTATATGGTCAAGGTACTTCAAAAATATAGGAAATATTACCCAGATTCAAACATGTCATTTGATACGCCTTTCCGGTACCTACCATGTGAGAAGAATTTAAACTTGTGTCCGCTTATATGTACATGTGTGTAGCAACCCCCCATGTCCGCAAACTTGGGTGCGAACGAGGAGGGTAGTGTGTGAACACGGTGGAATGCAGCAAATGTTCTCTCCACAGCTTGGAAAAGTTTTCCAATATCCAACCATTCCGGAAAATGTGCATAAAATTCAATTCCCGCCCTTTTCTCTTTGACGGAAGTTGTGTTGCCAGTAGTTGCCACTAACAAAGATACACACGGGTACTTAAACATAATGTACCTCACATTATATACTTATATTGTAATATATGTAACATCATCTTCTAGCCTTTATCCCTACCTTATGGTGCATAGGGTACTGCATCGTATAGAACCAGTGTTGCCTTAATTGTTTAATACGCGAAGGAAATGTGATCAGCTTTCCGCTTCAGGTACTAGTCCATTAAACTGAAATATCATATGTTTTTTTTTTATTTGAAATTTTACCTTAAGCCGAGTTTACAACCGCACTTAGTACCACGTATGCGAGATGCAGGACTCTAGTGAATGTGTAATTTTCCGCCAAATGAGCAATGTAAATACATAATGTATCATATACATATGTACGTATAAAACATATACGAGTATTCTCCTACCCAGTCCGACAGAGATACATTGCAGAAAAAGAGATAAAACACCATTCCTGCTTCCATCCATTTCTTTCTCCTACAGAGGCGGTTTGGGAATTTTTAGATCATTAAAAAAGGAGCACTTGGTCTCTGTCTCCTGTATGGCTACGATATACATTCTTTTTTATTTCATCATACACATAATTACAAATTACAATAATGTGCCCTCGCTGAGTTTTCCCGTGCCGAGGGTGTATTTTACAATATTTACTGATAAAAATATAAAACTATATAAAAAATTGTTTATGACGTGCTATCATATTTGACATGGCCGAATGATGCGATCTATTTCAGATCTACCTCCTTTTTTTGTCCAATTAAGAATCGATCTTTAATATTTATTATTTTTTAAAGCTACTTTGAATAATGGAAGCCGGTTGTACAACTTTATTGCATAATATTCTTATAAAGTTCTTCTGACCAAAAGTGGAAGGTATGTGACAGATTTTTCATGTATTCCATAACAATAGATCTAGTAATTCTTTGTATTTTACATAGAATTACAAGATGTATATTATTTAAAGTTTATATAAAAATACGTATTCTGAGAAGCAAGAGACCTTCGTGTCATTTACTGTATAACTATTTGTAATATTTGAAAATATTGCGTGCGTACATTTCACTAGATAAAAAAAATACCAATAGCTACAGTATTCCCAATCCTACCCCCGCTTACATAAAATTGCAAAGACATTCAGAAACAAGATAAAAGTCTGTATTTTCAGTTATCTGCGGTGAGTATATTTTGTTTGATATATATTTTTTCAGAATTGAAAGGAAGCTTTCGGATCTTTCAATCATGCGCGTAATGAGATATCGATTAGCGATACGTCCCTCCACCGGTTTTCGTAAATATTACATTCTGTTTTATTATAACGTTCTTAATTTTAATGGAGTTCTCCGGTAATTGACGTTTTTCCTTTTACCTCCGGCGTTTTCTCTCTGATTGACGCGATTTGTTTCCCCTCCCTTCCCGCTATTGCCCGTTTGTTTATATCCGATTATGATGGTACTTATAAATCCTTCTCGTATGTTCTACAGCAGGGATCGGCAACCTACTATTCGCGGGTAACTGAATTACCCACTACGACATTTTGATTTTTTTTAGATAGGAGTTGTATTTATTAGTTACCTTGCTTATTATGTACAATGTTTGTAGATCATTAAGTGAATTTTTGTTTTTTCTAACTTTTAAAAAGACGTTTTATTTTTCTCTGTGTTGAGAAAAGGAGGGACAATCTAGTTTGGGCCAGTCAGGAACATTGCAGCATTTGCTCATTGCTGGGGAGAACCACGTAAAACTCCTCAGAAGAACATATTTTACTATGTGAAAATATAATTTCACCTTAAAAAATCGTGATTATTTCAAGTACTCTGACCCATTTTTAATTAACATTTTACTCAGTAAATGCCAATTTTCATTCAAATCTATTTCGACACTTTTTTAGATGCATTCTGCGTCATTTTCAAACGGTGTTTGGTTTTCATACGGTGAAAATGATGCGGAATGCGTAGAAACACATGTCACAATAGATTTTAAGAAATAGTGGTACTAACTAAGTAAAAATTTATGTAAATTAAAAATAGATAGATTTTACCACAAAGTAACTGCCGAATCAATTAATGAAAGTTCTTTTGCCCACTTATCAAATGAAATTTCCAAATTTGTTTTTTACCATTTCTTTTCCATCTCTAAAGGTTGCCGACCACTGTTTTACAGCCTATAAAAACTCAATACTCACATTATTATGGGCCTATTATTATCTACTCATGTTATAATATAATTATTTTGATATATTCATTTTATTAAGATACTCAACGAAGGAGAAATCTTTATTGTGTCTATCCGATGTTTTTAAATACTTGACGAAAAGAAGTGTATAAAATAATTGAGAATACACCGATTTTAACGAACTCAAGAATTAATTAGAGAACAAATCTTTCCAATTCCATGTATATCTTTTGTTATCTCTCAAGTGTACCATTTATTTTTTGTAATCATTTTCATTTCAAATAAAATACATAATTTACATTTGAAGCAATAACTTTGTGATTTTCATTTTATTATTAAAATGTAACTTTGTTTTAAAATCACAATAAATATTTTATTTTAACTTAATTATAATGTTTACCGGTCTATAGTCTTGATAAAGAAGCAGTTAGCTTCGAAACCTGTAGATATTATAATTAAGTTATAATAAAATATTTATAGTGATTTTAAAACAAACATTTTTATTATAAAATAAAATACATTTCATCAATTAATTTGGCAGTAATTTTGTATTTTGTGGTATATGTACTTAATTTTTTTTTTATATTCAGTGATTTTTTTATTCAAATATCACTTGGTCAATACCATTATTTTATAAAAAATTTTGTGACACGTGTGTCAATAAGTTCAGCATACTTTTATGACCCATGGTGTTTAAAAATTATGCTGAATGCATCGAATACGCATCGCATTAGATTTTAAGTAATAGTGGTATTTACCAAGTGAAATTCAAATTTACTATAACAAATATAATAAATATTGTGTATATTTTTTACATGTGTACTTTAACATATACCGCAAGTACTTTATAGTATAGCAGTTGTTCACCTCTATGGTTTAATATTTACCACACTTGGCTACCATCCTGGAGGCCTCGGGTTCGATCCCCAAATAATTAACGATCAAATTAACATTGCATCGATTTGATGCAATGCGCCATTGGGCGCAGATAATGGACAATGGTAATAGATACATTGTCACAATAGATTTAAGAGATAGTGGTATTTATTATGGGAAATTTTAATAAAAAAATTAAATATTTTAATTTTTTTGTGAAAACAATTTATTTTTTAACAATTCTTTTTTGGCTATTTTTCACGTTATATTTTAACGTGTTTTTTTCATCTTTTCAGAAATTTGGTGCTGAATCTGAGTTTGGCAGACTTATCTGAGCAGCGCCGTCTCACTTGGTTCACCCCTGAAGATGATGTGAAGATGTGCCTCATCAAAGGCAAAGACGAGGTGAGTCTCATTTGCCCTTATTCATACAAAAAATGCTTAGCCTTCTCGCGACATTCCACGTAAGCGTTGCAGAGCTCTGATTCCAAATACTTGTATAATATCATTCTGAACTAGCAAGACCTCAAAAAAATTATCCTCCTTTGTTAATTTGAAGTTGCTGACAATATTATCAGCTAAAACATTGATTATCCTTTAATAAAAAATTTATACACAATAATATTCATGATAATCATCTCTCTCTCTATGTAAACGCTTGCATGATGCGTTATTGATAAACTTATACCTTTTAATTACAATTATAAATATAAATTCTTAAAAATAATATAACCAACAATTGTATTTAGCTTTAAAACATTGATTCTCTAAACGAAAATGCCATGTCAATAAATTCTTCCTTTCCCAGAAAATAAATATAAGGGTACGTACCTACATCCCCCATTAGCTACTGTTGTCTCCCATAAATTATTGCTGTACGTGTTAAAACTGTCACTTAGAATTGTGTAGCTACATAAGGACCGTAGTCCATTTGATCTTCACATTCGTTTGATCATGCCCTAACAAGGCGAAACAATTGTCAGAATATAATTTTTTATGTCGTTTGTTAATAAAATACAACTTAGTAGACCCAAAAATTCTGTGTTTGATTTAAAATTAATAGGTACATAAATTAAAATGGAGTTCTACAAATTAAACGCCAAATCAATAAATAATGTGTGTAATTACTACACCAATAAATTAATTTTTAGTTTTTTGTCTCAAAATCTTCATATTAATTATTATGTTTAATATTTTCTCGTAGTTTTGATAGTCTACACGAATATGAGTAGAAGCAAAGTTCTTAATAAAATAGAGTTCCTCAGGTGAAGATAAGCATGCCTAATCCGTATGCCCTAAAGATGTGACTACATTGTGGCTAATAACTTTGTTAGTTTGGATACAAAGCACCACTCGTTTGAGTAATTTATACAAGTACTCTGTTGTTATTTATATAAAACAGACAGTGTATAATATTGCAATAGTGGCAAAGGGTATTGTTAGCACTATTCACAGAATGCATACGTGATGCACAATGCATTCATTCTTATGAAATGATTTAATGAACCTATGTATATCATTATTTCGGTGTCTGTTATTGCAGACCTTTATTTTGTAGAATTAAATAACAAATAGGTACCCATGTAGTTTTTTGCACATGAATTTTATTTGGCCAGAAACCGAGTTTTGTCGATAACTACATCATCAGACTGGTGTGAGGATAGAAAAAACATTATATAAACAACAAGGCAGGGGTTGAAATTATGATTTTACATATTTTTTCCTGACAAAACGGATTTAAATTGAATGAGTTTAAGAATTGTATTACAATAATAATTACATGTAAGTTATGGTAAAGGATTTTTATTTATTTTGAATTACCTAACATTTAAGTGACTCTGAAATCTAGCTACGACTCTTGCAACACCGTTTATCTTAACACTAAGGCTTCCTATTGGTGAGATGAAAGAAGCTTTTTATTGATCATAGATGTCTCTAGTGAAATTCTAGTGATTAAAGGACAATGTTTCGAAATTGGATCATTTGTATAAAACTTGCAAGAGTAGTGTGGTTTTCAATAATGGGTAGAATCGGTGAATATTACACGTGTGTAAAGTGATCACTTAAACCAGTCTATGACGGTCGTAAGCACCGTAAATGTCCTGACTTCCTTATTCTTCTTCATCTTTGTTGAGATGTCAAAAAATAATATGAAAAATAACTCCTATTATTGGAGATAATCCAGATTTGTGTGTTTGTATTTGAACACACTCAAAATGTTGCCAATGTATCTGCATATTTTTGACTAAATACATATCACTCACTCCTTTCAAGAACGTCATAAATCAAAAAAACATGATTTTCAGGAGAACTTTTTAAAGTTTAAAAATATAACACAATATATTAAAAATAAATATCAAGCCACTTGTTGAACTTTTTACTGTGCAAAAAATCTTTTTAGGTAAAACCTGAAGGTTTTTTCTCTATTTGAAAAATATTTAGTTTATTTTAAAAAAATAATTAAACTAATCTTTTCTTCAAAATGCAAAAACAACACATTCTGCTCTGTAGCGGGTTAATATTAAGTTTAAAATATGCCTCTTTTGCTGGGATATAGTACATTTTCTGGGCATTCCGAAAACATGCACAACTGAAATGTGACGATTTTTGATTTATGACGTTCTTGAAAGGAGTGAGCGATATGTCCGTAAGTCAGCGATTATACTTATGCACAGTGTGCTATAAGTAGCTTACTTCATCAACACCAATACACCTCTGCCTCGCATTGTATGTGGCACAACTCTTATCTTTCTGTTTTGAGGATTCAACTCATAAATCCTTTAATTCCATATTTTCCTTCTTCCTTCCTGTCCGTTTCAAGTCGTTAAATGTCCTATCTCCTCACTATAATACCGCCTTATTTCCTGTTATATAATAAAAATTTAATGAAACTGCCGTAATATTTTATTTCAATTTTACTGCACGGCTTCTACTTACTCGATTTTATCCAAAATTTTATTATAAACACATTACTTCCGCCAATAAAAACCATATCAAATACTACTGCTTCAAATTCGATTATGTGAGACGTTCATCTCTGTTTCTGTGTAAAAATATTCGAAACGAATTGTAATTCGAGTAAAAATTGGAAATCCCCATTTTGGAATGACTTGAGTATTTATTTTGTAGCGATTGTATAAAATTATCATATAGTGTGAATCAGTCCGCCCACTCATTTTAAGAAAAAAAAACATGGCAGTAAGCAGATGAAAAGTTTTCATAATTTTAATTGAATGTTATTTTTATTTCATTTTCATCGATCACATAATATCAAATTACAATTTACAATGTGAACTCACTTGGTTTTCTCGTGCCGAGAGCACATCTTAGAATACTTATAAAATTATATGAAAAGAAAATTTATAATTCCTTATACATATCGTAGTCGCACAGGAGAAAGTGACCAACTCACAAAACGTAAAATGTTCAGGAGGGCCATTCAAACCAATTTCGCTTGACAAGAAAATAAACATTAATGCAGTTAGTTATTTTGAATAAGTCAATATATTATACTTCCAAGTTTAAAATCCTTTGGGATTTTTTCAGGGCAATATTAATCTAGTAAGATATTAAATAGTCAATGATCACGTTTTTGTACAAAATGCACTTGGTCACTTTCTCCTGTATGACTACGATATATGCATTCAAGAATTACTCTTCCATAACACAAGGAAGCATTTCCCAGCAAAGAGCAAAAATCACAATTAACACACTTGATGGTAAACACATCAAACAAAACCTAATACATACCTCTTTTGATCCAAAGATTTTTTATTATTATGAAATAAAGTTTAACAACCTGCTTCCATTATCTAATAAAGTTATTAAAAAATGAATTATATAGTATAAAAGAGCTATCAACAAAACGGATAGTGAAAGTATGTAGATCTGAAAACACCACATCATTCGGTCATGTCGTATTTGCTTGCATGTCATATAGTTTTATAAATAAATATTGTAAAATGTGCCCTCTACAGGGGAAAACTCAGTTAGGACACATTATTGTGAATTATAATTGTATGTATGATGATAAAAATAATAAAAATAACAAATAAATGCCTTAGAACCTTAGAAGCTTACACACTTCACCCCATGTTTTAAAATAAATACATAAGTAAATAAAATCGTTGGTGATCAACCTTTCAATTGACAATATGTATTGAATAAGGATCAGTAATAGATTCGGCAGTCACTTTGTGGTAAAATCTATCCATTTTTAATTAATGTTTTACTTAGTAAATACCACTATTTCTTCAAATATACTTTGACACGTGTTTCGATGCATTCCGCATCATTTTCATACACCGTATAAACGGTACGGTATTTGAAAATGGTACGGTGTCATGCGGTGTTTGAAAATGATGCGGAATGCATCCAAACACGTGTCACAGTAGATTTTAAGAAATAGTTCTATTTACTTAGTAAAACATTAATTAAAAATTAATGAAGTATCATTGGAGAGACCTTTAAAATTAAAATAAATCTTTTGTCAAATCCTTAAGTTTGTCTTTTTATCTCTTCATTAATAATGATTAAGGTGGTAAAATAAGGATAAAAGTGGGCTAGTGAAATTAAAAAACTATATTTGGTATAAAAAAATAATCATCTTTAATTTATGAAACACTTATTATTTTAAAATAAAGATCATATAATGAAAGCTAAAAATTGTACGCTCTTACATTTTTCCTTTCACATAAGATCAATATAAAGGAAAAGAAAGATCGAAAAATATTTCTTTGCAATAATCTCAAGGGGCATATCAATCCATTAGTCCAATAATTGAATGTCAATAACATTATTAATGAGATGAATAATGAATTCTTTTGATATTACCTGCTCCAAGGTTTTGATTTTCTTCATATATCAAAAGAAAAAAGTTATTCATAATGGCAATTTAATTATTATGTAAAAAATTCAATGTTTTTAGCAATTCCTTTTCTCAATTACATAATAGTGTAAATCTATGAAAATTCAAATTACACAGTACTTTCGGATATGTTTTGAATGTAAATGTATTTATTTTCTTATAAAAGACTGAGTGTGGCACAGATTATTTTTTTGTAGGTCTTGTCGCTCACTCCTTTCAAGAACGTCATAAATCAAAAAACTTGATTTTTCAGGAGAACGTATTTAAAGTTTAAAAGTATGATACAATGTATTAAAAATAAAGATCAAGCCACTTATTGAACTTTTTACTGTGCAACAGATCTTTTTAGGTGAAACCTGATTGTTTTTTCTCCATTTTAAAAATATTTAGTGCATTTGAAAAAATAATCAAACAACACCTTTTCTTCAAAATGCAAAAACAACGCTTTCTGTCCTGTAGCGGGTATAAATTAAATTAAAAATATGCCTCTTTTGCTGGGATATAGAACATTTTCTGGACATTCCGAAAACATGCACAACTGAAAATTGTGGATTTTTGATTTATGACGTTCTTGAAAGGAGTGAGCGATGTGTGAACCACGTCACTTTTTTTGTTGATCATTACGTTGATAATTTGCCTATTTAATACGCCTTTTAGGAAATTAAGAGAAAGTGTCTAATGTCGAATTGAATTTTTCTTTATTTTAAGCGGTGGAGGCATTTTAAAATCTAAATGAGATTGTGAGAGAAAAGTACTCTATACTACTGTGTAATTTCAAACATTCTTCGCCTCTTCCACATTCATGCATGTTCTCATACCCGCTGATTATTTCGACTCTTGACCCGGCCGCTTTCAAGTATTGGACATACCTGATCATGCCAAGTTTTCCTCGGTTAGTATATTAAATTTAGGTATACTAGAATTGCAAAGAGGTTTTGTTCTCAAGAAAAAATTAGATCTTTGTAATGTACATATTTGGCTCTTTGGCTAATAAGGTAAGTTTAACGGAAGTCGACAGACTGCAATCGGGAATGGTTTATTTTACTGCACTTCCGTTTCCGGTACTAATTATTAGTTAACTATAATCATCAAGAGTATAATAACACTAACCATAATAACAGTGAACGCGACTTCTAGACCAGTCTGGCACAGGAAATAGCTTCTTAAACACCACTAGCAGCTAGGAGTTTTGTAATTACGAGGTTACACTCCAGCAATGGTGGTTTGCGTGTGATTAGTGGTATTTATTCAAGGATACAGCTATGCCTCGCATAACGAACTTTCTGTTCATTCATTACGCGATTCATACAACGAATCTCGTATTACACAACGGACTGTATCATATTTACAACATTTTAATATAACTCCATTTCAATTTATGTATTAAATGTTTAGTAAAATACTGATTTTTCGAGTCTACTAAGTTGTATTTTATTGTTAAAAAACACATAAAAATCTATTTTTTGACAACTGTTTCGCCTAATTATGCCCCATTCGTTTGAAAATGCCATAACTAGGCGTAACAATTGTCACAAAATTGATTTTGATGCATTTAATACACAAATACTTGTTCACAAATCTGGATTATCTCCAGATAGGAGTTATTTTTTATATTTTGTAAAAAATAATTCTTTTTAGGATACAATCTAGATTTGTTAGCATTTATTTCGACACACTCAAAATGTTTTAAATAAATTGACTGGTTAAATTATAAGCTTAATAAAAAATTAAATAATGCTTTCTAGCGATTCTCAAGTATGTGAAATAATCCAGGATTCAGACCTCACATACAAATAAAGAGCTTCTGCTTAGTAAAAGCTTTCCTTATCCCACCATAGATGTCTCTATTACTACTGACTAAATGATTATTGATTAAACGATCATTAAGTTAATGTTGAATGTGTTTTTAAGGGCACTAAAAACAGTGCAGTTTTCACAGAGGCTTTTTTTTTATTTCATAGTCCGACCGCTTCGACTTTGAAGGAATTACTGAAGAATGATGCGTTGTGTAGAATAATGGAAGGTATTTTCTCCGTAGAATAACGGTATTTGTGTACCATAATCAGAAAGATACATAAAGTTGGAGAGGACAGCCAAAAAAGACTTTTCACTACCAGATCAATCAGAACCTAAAATCTGATGGTTTCCAATGTCTACGTATTCAGAGGGCATAAAGGTATGGACGTGAAGGAAGCTAAGAGAGTACCAGTACGTTAAGACAGAAGAGTGTGGCCTTCTATCTTCTCTGCCTACCCCTGTAGAAAAACGGTGTGAAGGTAGAAGTAATAGTAGTTTTAGTAAAAACGTTTTTATCTAGATGCCAACATAACACCGAACATATTACTATGAACAACTTTTTATGGAATAAAATCTTTCGTTGAATTTAATTTCACAAATCCAAATCCTTTAAAACAAACCCGTTATCCACGTATTTCTTATTTTATCACGTGACCAGTAGACATTTTGTTATTCGAAATTGCGTCATTTACCTAACGTCCCAGTAATTACCTTACAAAGGAATTTAAATTAAAATGTAATGGTCTAAACACCGAGCTTGGAGTAAACACACTCGCCATCTCCCGTTCAAAGGGTAGGAACCCGAACAAAAAGGTTGAGAGGTAATTCCACTGGACTTTGCGCAGCGCAATGAACGATGCACCCAATACTTTAGTAGGTTTTTTAAAAGGTGTTCTGTAAAGAAGTGTACCATATCCACAAAACCTTAATAAGAGATATCGAGCTCTTTTGAAGCAAAGCTTTAATTGAGGTGGTATTTTATTTTTAGTCTTCTTCTTCTTCTTCTTCTTGGTGTAAGCCTTTTAAGAGGGATTAGTATCCTGCGATGTCGATTCCCAGTTGTCAATCCATCTCTTTGGTGGTCTGCCTTGGAGTCGTCTACCTTAGGGTTGGCCGTGCAGTGCAATGTGGGGGAGTCTGGATTGTTCCGGGTTAACGGATATAGCTAGTATAGGATTTTTTGTAGTTATCGATTTTTTCATTATTTCATTCGACAGTCCATTTTTTTTTTTACTTGGTATATACCACTATTTCATGAGATCTATTGTGACACGTGTTTCGATACATTATGCATCATTTTCACAAACCGTAGGTTGCTTGTGCACGACAAAAGCACAAGCCAATCTAAGCCAATCATCCATTTTATATGCTAACTAAAGTGCCGGACGGTCAAATTCCGTGTAGTGCACAAACGCCCTTAGTAGTAGTATTTACCAAGTAAAGTTTTAATAAAAAATATATACATATTACCAAAAAGGATTGGTACCTGGACTCCGTTTTGCACGTTTTTTGCTTTAACTGATTTCAGTGATCCATTCACCCCATTCCGATAATTCAATCTTATTTCTATATCTTTATACTTAAACAACAAACAAACTTCCCAAATGTAGGTTACAATATGATGTTGTCTACCAACTGCAATTTTTTTTACATTTTTATATTTTAAAAATATAATATCCAGAGGGTGGAATAAATATCGAAAATAAATGCAAAAATCGTCCATTGTCAAATCGCACAAAATATGCATTCCATAAAGACCATTTCAAAATAATGTCCCATCGGCGTTCGATCCGAACTGTTTTATTGTCGCCATAGATTTTTCCGAACGTTCCGTTGTATCGTGACGGCGGGAAAATCTTTTTTTTCTCTGGCAACACTGCCGAATAATGGATGGTCTCATTAGACAAGTAATGCGCGCTTTAAAACCTACTCCCGTCACGCTGTCTCCCTCTGGCCCGGAGAACTATATACGACTGACAGGGACGGCAGATTAAAGGAACGTGTTAAGCAAGCCCGCGGGAAATGCGATGCAGCGAAATCGTTAGTATTATCTATGTTTAACGATGTTCTAAAATCTAAATTCTAACAGCCAAATGAGTGAGAAAAATAATTATTTATTTATTTAAACATGTTTCATACATAAGTCACATATCACTCACTCCTTTCAAAAACGATATATATTAAAAATCGTCCATTTTCAATATTCACCATTCTATCCATAATTGCCAACCACGCTAATCAAGTTTCGGGAGTTAAATAATATTATGCTACCATTTGACACCTTCTTTCACATGCTAACTTCTCGTTCACTTCATATGTCGCTCACTCCTTGAAAGAACGTCATAAATCAAAAATCATCAAGTTTCAGTAAAAATATAATACAATGTATTAAAAATAAATATCAAGCCACTTATTGAACTTTTTACTGTGCAAAAGATCTTTTTAGGTAAAATCTGAATGTTTTTTCTCCATATTAAAAATATTTAGTACATTAAAATAATAATTAAACAATACCTTTTCTTCAAAATGCAAAAACAACACTTTCTGCCTTGTAGCGGGTAAATATTAAGTTAAAAATATGCCTCTTTTGCTAACATTTTCTAAGCATTCCGAAAACATACACAACTGAAAATTGACGATTTTTTATTTTTGACGTTCTTGAAAGGAGTGAGCGACTTGTACTCATCGTTTTTTGGCTTTTTGTCACAGTTTTGAGTTTAAAATGAGCTAGATTTTCATAATACTGTGCAGTGTGTTATTAATTTAAAGGCGATAACAAGTTATTAAGGGAAGATAACAGGGTAGGTGCGCTAGCAAGGTTTTATGGAAGAGCAGCGCTAGTACTAGACCAGTGGTTCTTAACCGTGTTGGAGGTACCTAACCCCACCCTTAACTGGAAAAATAAAATATGATTATATCAACATTGTGAGTGTGTCAAAATATTGTAAATAAATTATTTGATCAAATTATAAGCTCAAATAATAAAAATGAAAATGGTATTTTCTGGCGTTTCAAGAACGTCATAAATCATAAAACTTGATTTTTCAGGAGAACGTTTTTAAAGTTAAAAAATATAATACAATGTGTTAAAAATAAATTTCAAGTCACTTTTTGAACTTTTTACCGTGCAACAGATCTTTTTAGGTAAAACCTAAAGGTTTTTTCTCTATTTGATATATTTAGTAAACTTAAAAAAATAATTAAACAATACCTTTTCTTCAAAATGCAAAAATGACACATTCTGCCCTGTAGCAGGTGAATATTAAGTTAAAAATATGCCGCTTTTGCTGGGATATAGTACATTTTCTGGGCATTCCGAAAACATGCACAACTGAAAATTGACGATTTTTGATTTATGACGTTCTTGAAAGGAGTGAGCGATGTGTGTGATTATAATCCAGGATTCGGACCTCACATACTAATATTTTCTTTCTAAGAGTTTCTGCTTAGTAAAAAGCTTCTTTATATCTCACCAATAGATGTCTCTAGTGAAGTTCTAGTGATTCAAGAACAAGTTTTCTAAAAATTGGTTCATATGTATAGAACTTCCAAGAATTTGAGTAGTGTGGTTGTCAATAATGGGTAGAATTGGTGAATGTTACACGTGTGTAAAGTGATCACTTAAACCAGCCTATGATGGTCGTCAGGCCCGTAAACGCCCAGACTTCCATATTCTTCTTCATCTTTGATGAGATGTCAAAAAATAATACGATTATTTCAAATTGAAAACATAGGTTTACACATATTTATACAAAGGTGCCCAAAATTGTAACTAAAAAAGACTTTATGGAAAGATATTTGTGTTAGTGATTAGTTATATTTTCTCTTTTTTTCTTTAAACATACTTCTTACCTTATGTTTTTTATGTTTATGTCTATTTACTGTACCTTTTATTGCTTTATGTAAAGCTGTACAATTACTGAACAAATAAAATAAAATTAAAATAAATAAAATGTATTTTCCATTTTGCTTAGTTTTTCTTGTTTGTTACTTTCTTATCTGTTTTTCAGTCTTTTTAATCTTAATACCAGGTCCCAAAATGGGTCATTGAAATTACTCATCGGGAATATTATAAATGTAATTTATGTTTATAATATGTTTAAATAAAATAAATAAAAATTAATTAATTAATTAATTAATTAACAAAACCATTACAAACAAAGAACAAAACCATTATTACATGATTTTCACAAATATTTTATAAAAACAAAAACAAAATAATGCACGTTTTACAATAACAAAACGTCGTGACAATAAATATAGTACATTTGTTATACTTATTTGAAGTCCCGTCCGAGTAAAATAAAATGCACGTGCATTGTTTTAGCATTTGAGTTATTTTATTATTGTATTTTTATTGCTAGATTGATAATTCCCTGTAAAATAACATACTAGATTGGATATTGGACATTGGATAAATGAATATATCGTACGTCGTATTTTTCTCCATCTTATTCTTCATTACCTACTGAGGGTTGTGACCCTTGTGGAAGCAATGACTCTTCTCCAGTTATCCTTTGACTGCGTACATGTAGCACTCCAACCTACCGAGGTGCCTGTTGCTGCCTTAATTTGATCGGTCCATCGTGTAGGTTCTTCCTCTCCCTCTCTTCTCCTCTACCGATCATAACCAGTCATTCCAGGCTATCATTATTGTCACGCGCAACGTTTCCAAAGAATTGGAGAATCCGTCGGGTACAGACATTGTGCGTCGTGTAATTTTACATAATATCGTGCAATTTTTCCTCGTATAATTTTTCATAGTATCGTATTTTTCATAGTATTGTAGTCGGGTGTGTGTTTTGACCTCCGTCGAACCCGGGAGACTGACTCACCGAACCCCTGGGGTTCGATCGAACCCAGGTTAAGAACCACTGGTTACTATAGGGTAGCGTAGATTCTCGAGGGTTGTGGGACTAAAAGAGGAGTTTGAGATGGGAAGAACAAAAAGCAATTAGTGAGAAGAAAGATTGCGGGAATAGATACGGAAGAAGGCAGTCTTGTTAGGAACTGTATAATTCTCCCCTAGCTGCAAACCCTACACATTCTTTCCCGGGCAAAATAAACACCCTTGTCGAAATATAAACACCGAACCTCTATTTTTCTTACCTCGACACGCTTCTTTTTTACGAGATACCTCGCTATTTTTTTCTCTTCCTGAATCCGGATTGAGATAATGTGGCTAAATTTTATTTGCTGCTAAAGTTGGTCTAAAAACACACAAACCTGGCCGCCAATAAAACTTTGCCGAGTTTGCATTAAACTTATGCAAAATTTAAAGAAAGTTTCCTAATATCCATTTTATGCGAATCAATAATTATCATAACCTACCTGTCTGAACGCACTTTCCTTCAAATTTACTTTTTTTTGACGCAATTTTAACGAAATTTACTTTTATCTATCCAGTATTTTTCTATACTTTCTCATTTTAAATGTTCAACTTTTTTATTCAACGTTGTGGTTAATATTTGATTTATTATGATATTTACTTACTGAGTAAAATTTAAATAAAAAATGGATAGATATTAACACAAAGATATTCTCGCATCAATTAATTAATTTATAAATGAGAAAATTATTTTCACCATTTCAATGATATTTATTTCATTTTACCAAAAAATAAGATAAAAAAAGAAATTGATTAATTTATTCCTGTTGTTTTTAAGACAGTTCAAATTTATGTATTAATTTTAAATCAAACACAGATTTTTTGAGTCTACTAAGTTGTATTTTACTAACAAAAAACACATAAAAAATTATACTGTGACAATTGTTTCGCCTTGTTAGGGCATTATCAAACGAATGTGAAGATCAAATGGACTACGGTCCTTATGTAGCTATACAATTCTAAGTGACAGTTTTAACACGTGCAGCGATAATTTATGGGAGACAACAGTAGCTAATGGGGGATGTAGGTATGTACCCTTATATTTGTAACTGTCACTTAGAATTGTATAGCTACATAAGGACCGTAGTCCATTTGATCTTCACATTCGTTTGATAATGCCCTAACAAGGCGAAACAATTGTCACAATATAATATTTTATGTGTTTTTTGATAATAAAATACAACTTAGTAGACTCAAAAAATCTGTGTTTGATTTAAAATTAATACATAAATTAAAATGGAGTTCTACAAATTAAACGCCAAGTCAATAAATATACAGTTCAAATTTGTTTACAAATTTTGGAATTAATCTTTGATTTGTTATCAATATAATATTATATATGTTTACTTTGTGTTAATACATACTTATATCCTTATCCGCACCCCAAATGGTGCATAAGGCACTGCATCATATATCCGCAGTGTTATCTTGATCGTTAACACATGAAGGAAAGGTGATCAGCCCTCCACTTCAGGTACTAGTCCCAGGGATATATCGAATAAATATTAAAGTCAAAAAATCACTCATATTTGTTTGACCCCCCTCTGGGAATCGAACACCGTTTTAAAATATATTAAATTTCTACGTTTTCACTTTTAAAATACCAATTTTTTACTCTTGGAGCAGTCTTCCTACATAGATATTTATTCTAGATATGCCTTCTCAGAATTGATTGTTTGAGAAGTCGTTTTTTGCGCTGAAACATCGCGATGAAGCTTCTGATTTGATTAAAAAACTTTTCTCAATTATTCCTGCGCGTCATTCATGGAAGCTAATTTAAACGCTTATCGTTTTATCATTCCAATACCTTTTTTGCCCATTTTTCCTCTTATCTTATTATAATTTTAGCGTCAAGTATCCTCCTTCAAACGTGATGAATGTTTCTTTTCGCTACGTCCTTCAGATTCAAAAATATGTTTTCAGCATGGCGTAAAAAAATATTATACCCGATGAAAAATCGTGTTTTGAAGATGTAATACAATATCTTTCTGACATATTGGAAGAAAAGAATAAGTACCTTTTTCAAATCACTCTTGAATTTTTTGCAATTTATAAAGTCTTTTAAAAATTGGATCAATAACTTATATTTTACCTAACTAATCATCACACATACCTAGATGTTTGTATTGTACGGTTAATATCAATTATTTATTGATTTGGCGTTTAATTTGTAGAACTCCGTTTTAATTTATGTATTAATTTTTAAATCAAACACAGATTTTTTGAGTCTACTAAGTTGTATTTAATTAACAAAATACATAAAAAATTATACTGTGATAATTGTTTCGCCTAGTTATGGCATTTTCAAACAAAAGTTAAGATCAAATGGATCAAAAGACTATTATTGACTATTATTCCTACAAAATAAATATAGGGGTACGTACCTACATCCCCCATTAGCTACTGTTGTCTCCCATAAATTATTGCTACACATGTTAAAACTGTCACTTAGAATTGTATAGCTACATAAGGACCGTCAGTCCATTTGATATTCACATTCGTTTGAAAATGCCAAAACTACAATTGTCACAATATTAATTTTTTATGTGTTTTTGTTGATAAAATACAACTTAGTAGACTCAAAAAATCTGTGTTTGATTTAAAAATTAATACATAAAATAATATCACATAGCATAGGCGCGTATAGATTTAAACTATCTAACTATCCATCACGCCGTTTCTCCGCAGGGGTAGGCAGAGAGAATAGAATGCCACACAAATCTTTGCAAACGATCTTCGCATCTTCCAAATGCATGCATATCCTCATACATACCCGCCAATTATTCCGATTCCTGGCTGACCATTTTCAAGTATTTGAAATACTTGATCATGCCAAGTCTTCTTTGGTCATCCTCTGCTCCTACACACTACTCACACACATACACAATATGTGTACCTGCTGCTGTAAAAAGAGTCGTCAACCAACGGTTCCAGATTCATCCATAC
Organism: Brachycentrus maculatus; assembly: GCF_059751285.1. Taxonomy (NCBI): domain Eukaryota; kingdom Metazoa; phylum Arthropoda; class Insecta; order Trichoptera; family Brachycentridae; genus Brachycentrus; species Brachycentrus maculatus. The sequence goes on from NW_028280910.1 coordinate 1,173,347, forward strand.
ATTATTTAAATATAGCTGCAAAAATCCATTTCATTAATTACATTAATATAAAATTTTGCTAAAAACAAACATTACTATATTTATTTTATATGTAATTACCATCATAAAACACTACTTTAATAAATTTAATTTATAATATTCTCAATATTATTCATATTTAAAGCATTTACTTTGTGGTTGGTCATTTTTACTTATTTTTTTTTACAAAAATGTTAATAATATAAAATAAGTTAAATGAGTCATTTAATTTATATTCATTTTGTCAGAAAAATTATACAAAATCGTGGTTTTCGACCCCTACCTTTTTGTGAGTATAAAAATTTAGTCTAGCCTTTCCACAGTCTGCAGATGTAGGTAACGACGAAACCCGATCACTGGTCAAATTGAACTAAAGTTATTGCCCACCAAGAAATGTCGGAAAAATACTGAAATGTCGCGTTTTGTTTAAGTTTTCATTGTGTTGTCTCTATTCGCCTGCAAGCTTAAAAAAATACTAATAAAATATCAAAATTGATTAGTATTGTCACTGCCCAATGAATGGAGCAAGGTTTCCTCTCAATTAATTACTTACTTTGAAAGTTGAGTCGAGCAGGCCGAGAAGAGAATCCTTAATAACTCACTCATTATTGAACACTTAAAGCTTTTGAACTGAATTCTGTAGAATTTACTCAAACCCTTGTTTAATCTCCGATCTCAATTTGCGACCAGCGAAGGGTGATCCTTCAGTGACATTTTTTTAAAATAAAAAGTTAACAGTCTCAATTAATATCCTAGATTACTTGCGGCTCAAATTATATCATTCTTTGACATTTCAACATAGACGAAGAAGAATATGGAAGTCTGGGCACTTTCGGGGCTTACAACCGTTATAGTTTAAGATTGGTTTAAGTGATCATTTTACACACGTGTAACATTCACCAATTCTACCCATAATTGACAACCGCACTACTCAAATTCTTGAAACTACTAAATATATATTTTATTTATTGTTTCGGCATTAACTTTGTGGTAAGACATGTTACAATGATTAAAGAAAACACTTGTTTTTTACCACTTGAGTTTTATTATAGACTACATGTTTCAGAAGTTAAACTTCCATCATTCTGGTCTGTATAATAACAGACCTGAATGATGTTATACAGACCTAATAATAACAGACCTGAATGTTACTATACAGACCTGAATGATGGAAGTTTAACTTCTGAAACATGTAGTCTATAATAAAACTCAAGTGGTAAAAAATAAGTGTTTTCTTTAATCATTGTTACTAAATATATTGTTCAAGTTCGAAACGAAATGCTTGAATTCTCTAGAATTTTACTAGAGACATCTATAGTTAGATGAGATAAGCTTTTTATTAAGCAAAATTTTTTCATTTGTATGTGACGTTCGAATCCAGGATTATATTCACAAACTCGAGAAACGCGATAAAATATCCTATTAATTTTTTGCTTATAATTTGACCAGTTAATTTTTCACAACATTTTGAGTGTGTCCAAACACTTGTTCACAAATCTGGATTATCTCCAATTAGGAGTTATTTTTTTATATTATTTGACATCTCAACATAGAATTCCATATTTTCTTCATCTTTGTTGAATTGTTGAAAAAAAATAAAAAAAATAACTCTTTTGGAGATAATCCAGATTTGAATTTGGACATACTCAAAATTTTGATTCTATCAATCATTCAACTACTCTAGTGATCTCTGATTACGGTTAAAAATGTAATGTAGTCTAATGAATACATTAAAAAGGCAAAAAAATTGTACTGCGATTTTACTGTGAATTTGCATTAAATAGCTTTTAATGTCCATGTCACTGCCAATCTAAATAAATAAAAACAAAATTCGAAAACCACTACCGTAGAACGGTGCTACTTTGATGTTTTACTTGAGCCCAGTATATAAAAAAAATGATCTGCATTTGGTCTACAATAATGAACGTATAACCATGATTCATTGTTTCCCTGCCAGGTGACACTTATTATCTCTATCGCTCACTCCTTTCAAGAACGTCATAAATCAAAAATCGACAATTTTCAGTTGTACATGTTTTCGGAATGCCCAGAAAATGTACTATATCCCAGCAAAAGCGGCATATTTTTAACTTAATATTTACCCGCTACAGGGCAGAAAGTGTTGTTTTTGCATTTTGAAGAAAAGGTATTGTTTAATTGTTTTTTCAAATATACTAAATATTTTTCAAATGGAGAAAAAACCTTCAGCTTTTACCTCAAAAGATCTGTTGCACAATAAAAAGTTTAAAAAGTGGCTTCATATTTATGTTTAATATATTGTATTATAATATTTAACATTAAAAACGCTCTCCTGAAAAATCAAGTATTTTGATTTATGACGTTCTTGAAAGGAGCGAGCGCTATATGTTCATTATTGTAGACCAAGTACAGATTTAAATATCTTTTTTGTACTGGGCTCAAGTAACACATCAAAGTTCAAGTACCCCCGTTCTACGGTACCATGTTTCTAGAACAGTCCCAGTGTAGACAGTAAAAGGGATTATATTCTAACCCAACGTTGGCCAGAACAGTACCAAGACATTTGCAGAAAATGTTCGGTCATCGCATTTACCACTTACCACTCAAGCATCATTCATCAACATTCTATTACAATTTTTTTCTTGATCTTAATCAATTTTTTTTCTCTACAGGAAAACTGTCAGAACTACGTCCGCATCCTGGTAGTCCCATCGCCCGGACACCTGCTGACGTGCGGTACCAACGCCTTCCGGCCCGCCTGCCGCCAGTACACGGTGCGCAGCGACGCCTATGAACTCGAGTGGGAGAAGCTGGGCCAGGCCATATGCCCGTACGACCCCTGGCACAACTCCACCTCGGTCTACGCGGGTAAGGAGACAACGTCGCCTTATCATCCCTCCTTACTAGTCCTACTATACCTGGTTTTAGTACATCCAGGGGCACGCAGTGATGTAGGAAGAAGATCGCAATACAATTGAATTGAACTAACATTTAATATTTATACAGGGTGTCCCATTATCCGACGTATTCCTTTTAAGGGGTGTTAGGCCAACTTATGACTCACCAAAAAATGAAAATATGATCTCTGTAAAAGTGCCTTAGTTTTCCAGATAATTCCACTTTTAGGAATTTTCCGAACATCTACGCCTTAGATCAGTTTTTTGAGTGCAAGATTTTAAATTTTTCATATTTTAGACACACAATAACACACAAAAATAATTTTATTTAACATAAACACTTTTCACTTTACTAAAACAAAGCAATTCTTTACATCGGAATTCCTAATAAATTAAATAATTATAAAATCTACTCATTTTGCATTAAAAAAGCAATATCTTTTTTTCTAAAGTTTAATATAGCTAATGTTATACTGTTTTTAAAATGACATGAATTGAACAAACTTTTAAAATAACTTGCCAGGTTAGCGTCATATATTTTTTATCAGGGTGAAGAGTCAAAGTTACCTAAAAAATTATTTTAAAATCATTGACTAGGCATTAATATTTTTTCCGCCAAAGCAATCCAGTGTTGGTAATATTTTGAACTGTGATCAATAGAATACAAATTCAGTACCCTGGATTGGTCCTTGAAGCACAAGAGTACCTTGCCTTCATGTATAAGTAACGATCAAGATAACACTGCGTCAATACGATGCAATGCCCTATGCACCATTAGGTACGGATAAGGGTTCAGGAGAAGAAGTAGATAAGTGTGAAGCTTTATACATTAGTGTTAGAAGATATATGTATGTTGAATTGAATTATTAAAAACGGTGCTAAATAATCAATTACTTGTGTATTGTAGTGCGTTAGCCACCTTTCTGTGATTTCGACAGGTTGTCGATTCTCATTTTATTCCATAGCCTGCAAATTCTTGCAACAGGGTTGCCAGGTTGCAATTATGAAAACAGCGGGTGGTCCGGCATATGCATTTGTGAAGACATTCGCGTGTATGTGTGTGTACCAGGGATAAGATATGTGCATGCATTCAATGATATAACAGTCAAGTTTTGTTCTGTTTCAATGAAAAACTGTACTGTTGTTGTATATGTTGAATTAGTTAGTTGTCCACTTATCGCATGTCCCGACGTTGTTCTACTATTGTACTTAACATGACATTTTCTCTTTTCACAGATGGGGTACTTTATTCAGGAACTGTGGCGGATTTCAGTGGAACAGACCCTATCATCTACAGAGAACCCTTGCAAACTGAACAGTACGATTCTATGAGTCTGAATGGTAAGTTGAACTGAGACATAGAAACGAAATGTTTTTTTTCTTCTATTAAACATATCGCTCACTCCTTTCAACAACGTCATATATCAAAAATCGACAATTTTCAGTTGTGCATGTTTTCGGAATGCCCAGAAAATGTACTATATCCCAGCAAAAGAGCCATATTTTTAACTTAATATTTACCAGCTACAGGGCAGAAAGTGTTGTTTTTGCATTTTGAAGAAATGGTATCGTTTAATTATTTTTTTAAATAAACATATTTTGAAAATGGAGAGAAAACCTTCAGGTTTTACTTTAAAAGATCTGTTGCACAGTAAAAAGTTCATTAAGTGGCTTGATATTTATTTTTAATACATTGTATTATTTTTTTAAACTTTAAAAACGATCTCCTGAAAAATCAAGTTTTTTGATTTATGACGTTGTTGAAAGGAGTAAGCGAAATATATTTTTATTTGTTTTGTTTAGTTATAATAGGAATATCTAACTAAGTCAAAAATATTTATACCATATATTGAATTTATGTCGCAACAATTAAAAAAAGTAAAAACTAACTTCTCCTTATCAATCATCGTTCACTTTGTGTAATACGACTAAAAAGGTGGTTGAAATTTACTTTTTTAGTATTTAATATTTAATAATATTAATAATTTAAGTATTTAATATACACGTTTTGAATTAATGTTGCTACAATTTAAAAAAAGTACAAATTTACACTGTCTTTATCATTCGTCGTTTAATTTGTGTAATACCATTTAAAAGGTGGTTGGTATTTTAAGTGGAATTACACAAAGTGAACGATTAATGTTGAGGAGATTGTCATATGTATTGCCATACCACAATTTTGCACAAACAATACTTTTTAAATACTAAATAAAGTATAAATTTTATTAATCGTTATCTTTAATCGTTTTTTTAATCGTTTCTTTTAATCGTTTTTTTAAATCGTTACATATGTTTGGTATTGGAACAAGGTCAAAAAAAGGAAAACTTTCATAAAAAGGATGGTAGTAGTAGTAGGTTGGAAAAATATTACATAATATTAAAACATAAGTGGTTAAAAATAGTGTTGACATCTCAACATAGATGAAGAAGAATATGGAAGTCTGGGTATTTACAGGGCTTACAATCTATCATAGGCTGGTTATGTGATCGCTTTACAGGCATATAACATTCACCATTCTGTAACTGTAAAATAACTCCCAAGCAGAGGAACCCAAATTTTTGAACACGTATCTTGAAAGCGGAAGGCTAATCACCTTTCCTTCATGTATTAACGATCAAGATAACACTGCTTTATTTGATGCAGTACCCTATGCACCATTGGGGTGCGGATAAGGGTTCGAATGAAAAAATCTTGACACACTCAAAATGTTGCGAATGTAGTTTGACTCTTATTTTTATGCTGGCAAAAATCAAACTTGTTTGTTTTGTTACTTATTTTACAACCATGTCTGCCTCCGTAGTGTAATGGTCAGCACGCTTGGCTACCATTCTGGAGGTCCCAGGTTCGATTCCCAGGGGTGTTCAAATAAATATTTGTGATTTTTTTCACTGTAATATTTATTCAATATTACCCTGAACTGCTTCCTGAAGCGGAGGGCTGATCACCTTTCCTTCATGTGTAAACGATCAAAATAACACTGCGTTATATGACGCAGTGCCCTATGCACCATTGGGGTGCGGATAAGGGTTTTATTATTATTATTATTATTATTTTACGACCAGTACTAAAGACGGGTATACACAAACACGGTTTTTCACACGGGAAATTCAGCGAAGAGAACGGGCTTTTGACCTAAAAAAATGAGAGTTCATTTATGCCGGCTTTAATTGCACCATTGGAGGTAGACAACGTTCTGTTTATAGTGGGGGAGCGCATAAAAATAATAAATTGCAAACATAACGCCACTACCATCGTGAATTGCAATGGCCCGCTCTCGAAATGGATCGGTTCGACAAATAAACGCTTAAAAGTCAGCTGTCGAGCATTCAATACCTCAAATAGAATATATTCCGGATGAATTATTGAACACATATTTTATTTCGAAAAATAAAATATCGGGGTTGGCCCAAATCAAAAATGGATAAATCCGCTACTGCTGCAACGAACTTTTGATGGTAGGTACATGTAAGCTATTTTTCTTCTTTCATTAATTGATTCGGATAAAATAACACCTTTATATCTCCTATCAAATGGAATCAATTTTATCATATATTATTTTGTATATTAAAACTGGTCTTTGTTTAGATAATCTAGAAAAATAAGAATTAATCAAAGCAATTAATAAACTTACCCATAATAAATAACCATTTTTAATAAATGTTTTACTTAATCAAATAGTGGTATTTACTAAGTAAAACATTAATTGAAAATGTATAGATTTTATCACAAAGTGACTGCCGAATCAATTAATGAAAATAAATAACCAATTTAATTTTACTACAAATCCACTGTTAAATATATTCCCTTTGTAATAGATTTATATTATCCACTGACACTTCGTGATGGAATTGCATTTTTAATATGTTATTAGATTAAAACCAATATTTTTAGATTACAAAAAACAAAAAAACAAAAAAAAAACCTTTATAAAAATATTTTTAATATCATACTTAAATTAAAATAATTTCGCAATAAAATTATATCAAATCATGGTTATCAACTCCTGCCTTGTTTTATATATAACATAACAATTTGTATAGCCTCCCACCAGTCTGATGATGTCGGTAACGACGAAACCCGGTCGCTGGTCAAATAAAAAAAAGTGGAAAAGCTAAAAATATTGGTTTTAATCTAATAACACATTAAATATATTCCCATTGTGATTAATATGTCTCCTTTCTCTCTTTCAAAATTTTATTTTTGTATAACCGTCAGACCGTAACAATTTCATTAATCTTCATTTGACCTGATGATGGAATGATTATTCCCGAACCGGTAGTCACGAAGTAGTGTTTTTTTAAGTGGTGTACACAAAGTTAACAATGAATGGTAAGGAGAGTATTATACATATATTTATTTGCGAGACATCCATATTCTCTTCATCTACATTGATATATCGCTCACTCCTTTCAAGAACGTCATAAATCAAAAATCGTCAATTTTCAGTTGTGCATGTTTTCGGAATGCCCAGAAAATGTACTATATCCCAGCAAAAGCGGGAAATTTATAACTTAATATTTACCCGCTACAAGGCAGAAAGTGTTGTTTTTGCATTTTGAGGAAAAGGTATTGTTTAATTCTTTTTTTTAATATTTTTCTAATGGAGAAAAAACATTCAGGTTTTACTTTAAAAGATCTGTTGCATAGTAAAAAATTCATTAAGTGACTTGATATTTATTTTTAACACATTGTATTATTTTTTTCAAACTTTAAAAACACTCTTCTGAAAACCAAGTTTTTTTGATTTATGACGTTCTTGAAAGGAGTGAGCGATATATCAGAATGATTACATTTTATTCCTGTTATCCTTACGATCTGTTTTCCTTGCAGCTCCCGATTTCGTGAGTTCGATGACGCAAGGGGACTTCGTGTACTTCTTCTTCCGAGAGACAGCTGTCGAGTATATCAACTGCGGAAAGGTAAGTGCCTCGACGCATCAATATCACTTTACCTGACGACATCTTCGATCTCGCTCATTTCTGTCATCCTGGTGTTCCTGATCCTATCTGGAATTAATCGCTTTTTATTAAACTTTATTGTGGCACGTGTTTCGATGCACATAACATCATTACCAAGCAACGAAGCACGTGTTACAATATTATTTAATAAATACTGTTATTTACTGAGTTTTTTTGTACTATATTTTTAGTTTTTACAATATAATAACTTCTGAATCAATCAAAAAATAATGTTTTTTTTTATATTAAAGTATATTTTTATACAATTGTCAGGTGTGTTGAAATGGTTTGGGCATGTGGAACGAATGAGTGAAGAAATAACAGTTAACGAAAATTACGAGGCGAATGTACAGTCAAAAATATGTAGGAGCAGAGGAAGACTGAAGAAAACAAGTGTGTGTTGTGTCGGGTTGTGGTCCCGTGGTTAGGATCGCGGACTCTTGAGTCAGAGTTTCTCGGTTCAAACCCGGTTATGTTGAGAGTATTTTTTTTTTCATTGACAGAGAGTTAAATCAAGTACAAGAGCGACAGTAATTAAGTAAATAAGAATTGAAATTCATCGTAAAAATAGTATGATTTTTTTTTCACTAGACAAAAATTAAGATATGGACGGCTCTAAGCGAGCGAAACGTCAAAATATCCTAAAGGTGATAGACGCTAAAAGCTAAGATAGCATCCAAGCGAAGGCTAATGGCAGGAAGACGCCGCGAGCGTCGCGACGCTGGAGGAAGCTACACGCTTTATCAAGGCAGAGAAAACTACCAAAATACGTAGGACCTCACTCAATAACTGTGCATAAGTATTAAACATACATCTATATACACATCTGTATATGTGTTCGTCTAGGCAAGTAGTTCCCAAATTCTTTTAGCCCGCGGATCCCTTTGTATAGTCAATAAAACATTTAGTTTTATTTTTATTTGGATTTCCTGAATTCCACTGTTTAATTCTATGGTATGTTCACGAAAGGGTAAATTTGAGAGTAATACAACGGTTGGAGTTCTAATGTCTGTGACATACCTTTTTATAAAATGACAACTGTGCCTGCTAAAAATAAAGTAGATATGTATCGCTCGCCAATAAATGTCCTCTTGTGCCGAAATTGGAAAATAGTCCTTAAAACATGTTTCTAAAGGGCTATTTTCCGTTTTCTGCCCGTTCGTTGTTTTCCGTTTTCTCCAGATCCAAAATGATAATAAGAGTGAAGAAGATTAGCATTATTACCGTCCACAAAATTCTTTTTAAAGTTAGCTAATAATTAGTTCATTGTTGTTTATTACAACTTCCATATTAATGAAAATTCGTCACAATTTTTTTTAATTTTATATTAAACCTTCCGTGGACCCCTGACGTCGTTCAATGACCCCAAATCAATTTTAATTATTCATAAACCCCCTGAATCATCCCCGAGACCTCTAGGGGTCCGTCAGGACCACTTTGGGAACCACTGGTCTAGGCCATAGGTTGGCAAAGCGTGTCTCGGGAGCCTCATGTGGCTTTTTGATATTTTAAGTGCGGCTCCGGCACTTCGATTCTACGTACCTTATTAAAAATAAACTGAGAAATTGTTTTATTGACGAAAACCTAGAAACTAAAAATAACGACGTACAAACCTTACTTGATCAAACGTTCAAAGGAGATGCAAGGAGTATTCGCAATAAGTATTCTTATGGATACCTTACTTTCAACGATTTTTCATCAATGAATAAAATCCTTATCGAATGTGAAATCAAGTTTTATTGCGTCTACCCGTAATTTAAAAAAGGTCTAAAATTGTAATAGAGATGTACTAGAATTGCAAACAGATATGGGTCTCAGTATTTTTAAAAAATAATAAAGCCAATTTATATAGCGCCATTTTTGTAAGAAATCACCTCAAGGGTGCTTGTAATTCGAATAGTAAAAATAGTAGTATACAAGTACTTATTTTGTAATACTCGTTTATGTGAACATGTTTATTGAACATGTTTCACATTTTCAATAAATTTCGCAACTTAGTTCATAAAAAAATTGCTTTGCAAGAGAAGGTCTGTCAGGAAGCCTAGATGCTTCAGTATCAGATCTGGGAATGCGGTGGTACAGCTTTTTCAATGTTTCGTAAGGTTCTCAGATAAAATAAATAAAAATATTTAAAAACGATAGATTTTATTTTAAGTTGAGACGAGACACCTATAATAATGACATATCCGTGGGTTTAATATCCAGTGTCTGATGGAATAAATAATTGTAAATTATTATGTTTTCTTCCTTAATATCGGCATTGCTCTACTACTCGCAACTTTCAATTGTGGAGGTCCTTACCAAAACGTCACATTTCCATTATAAATGATTTTAAGAAATCAATAATCTAGCTTGTAAAATTGTTACGTTTTGGTGCGATTTAATGATTTCATATTGATTTTTAATTAAAAAAATTACTTAGTCAATACTGCTATTTCTTAAAATCTACTGTGACACGTTTTTCAATGCATTCCGCATCATTTTCAAACACCGTCACAGTAGATTTTAAGAAATAGTGGTATTTACCAAGTTAAAAAAAATAAAAAAATGGATAGGTTTTACCACAAGTGACTGCCGAATCAATTGATGAAATGATTTCATATTGGTTTAATACAGGATTGGTCACGTTTTGTCGCAACGTTAATTAAGATTTTGATAGAATACAGTTAACAGAACAGATGATTAGCATTTAAAGGTTTTTTTGTGAAAATTTAACTTTTTCGTGAGGCCCTCCACAATTGTCTTTTATGAGAACTTCTCTCAGCGTTTCCGAAAAGTACACATTCGGGAAACGGGATCTAGCTCCCACACAAAGATTAAGTTTCTCGGTAACACATCCGAGTACGTATCCTCACTGCAGGCACTTAGCCCGCCTCGAAACACTCCCACACTCCGCTATGGCGGGCTTCCACGTGCCGTTTTAAATGGCGCTCGGTAGACGTTACATTTTATTCCGATTCAAATCGATGACGTCGTTACGGGCGATATGATATTCGAGTCGCTGGGGAACAGTTCACAAAGTGCCTGCTTTATGTACACGAGCGGCGCGTTCAGATTCGCGGCGTGTTACTTTATAGATCCCCACAGGAGTGCCTACTCTCGAATTGGAAAACGTAAAATTGTGCACACAACGCCTATTCGGGATATCCTGCCCGTATGTTGAAATGTCAACTTTCGCGCGTCGATTGCGTGAATGTAATCTGAGCGCAACAATGATTACTGCCGCGGTTATGTGTTTACCGTCGAGGGACTCAGAATAATGGAAATAGATGGATACAAAATATATTTATTTTATTGTTTAAATTATAACTTCCAAAAATGTGTGCTCACTGAGTTTTCCCGTGTCCGGGGGCACATTTTACAGTACTTCTTTTTAATTTAATTTGTAGGGCTGGAGAGTCTAGATGCTTACTAAGTAAAGTGACACAACAGAGAGCCAACAGAGGCCGTAATATAATACACCCAGACCCGCTTCTTACTATTGCGAAAGGCATGTGTGAAGGCACAAACTACAGAGGACGACCCCGCTTAAACTACGTGTACCAAATTATCTCCGACATACGATGGTACGCCCAATTGAAGAGTCAAACAGAAGATAGATACAGGTGGAAACTGACCATGAAAGAAGCAAACCTATCAACCCACGAAGAAGATGAAGAAAAAATGTTTATGACACGCAGTCAAACACGGCATGGCCGAATGATGCGATCTATTTCAGAAATACCCACCTGTATTATCCATCTATGAATAGCTCTTTTATACGTGATTTCGTTATTTAATGACTTTATGGATAATGGAAGCAAATTGTACCACTTTATTGAAGAATAATAAAAAAAAATTATGTTTTGAATATTGAAAGCATTAACTTTGTGGATCATATTGATATATTATTTCGAGAAATAAAAATACTTTGTGTTCTGATCCACTCACATTTTTATTAACCAACTAGTTTCGGCAACAACCTGTTGCCCTCTTCAGGGTTACATTTATTACTCACATTACATTATGAGTTAGTAATAAATGTAACCCTGAAGAGGGCAACAGGTTGTTGCCGAAACTAGTTGGTTAATAAAAATGTGAGTGGATCAGAACACAAAGTATATTTTATTTCTCGAAATAATAAAACATTTTTTAGACCAAAAAAGGATGTTTTAGGTTTTGTTTGATGTGTTTCTGTGGATTTAATGGTTTTATGTACGTTTCTTTAAAATGTGTGTTATGTGCTTTGCTGGGAGGCGCTTTCTTGTGATATCTGAGAGTATTCTTAAATGCACATCTAAGGATTGTTTTATCAAAAATAATCCAAACAAATGAAAAAGAATCCAACGACAATCTGTTTAATTGTGTAAAAAAAAGCTATATATATATATGTATTATAATATGTGAAGTATAAGGATTTTAATGACAAGATAACGCTACATCATCACATGCAGCACCCTATGCCTCATGAGAGCAAATGAGAGACAAGGAAGAAGAAAAATGCTAGGATTTTGTTTTAGTTTTTAAGGCAAAAATACATCGCCCGGATTAGGGCAACAGAAGAAGGAGCGGTGTTTTCTTTGAAAATATTTAACCTTCCATCCATTAGCGCGCGTCTTCGGGTATTGGGGAAATTCAACAGGAAAATAAAGACGTCGGATGATAGAACGGATGAAGTTCCGAGTAACTAAATCCTAAAATCACTCTACGCTAAATCACGCCGCCTTTCCTAGGGCTGAGAAATCATTCATGTCAATAGTTCCGTTATATTTTGCATTATTATCAATATATTTAACTATAAAATTTTACTACATGTCATAAGATTTTTTTAAAATTTATATTTATTTATTTAAATCACAATTTATACATATTTAGAGCATTTTTTGCAGAGACCCACCAAGCCACCTTGTGTGTCTTGTCGGTGGAGTTCTTTTAATACATTTTTTATTGTTTTTTAACGATTTTTACCTTAAATACACACAAAAAAGAGGAAAAATTAAGAATATAAACATTTTAAAATTTTCATTAAATTAACTCTTGATTATTTACCCTTTTCTTTATTTTGCCTTTGTTTCATATTTTATTTTGACCTCTAACATCCGTCGGCAACAAATTAAAAATGTTCGGAACGATATATTGCAGTGTTCGACTCCCATATTTATTGTTAATTCTTGGGGCTATCAAACCTTCGTTGTGTGTAAATCGTGTACATATTACATATCATACGCATTTTTAACTTAAAATATCTCAACATAGGTGAGTCTTCTATGTTAAGATTTCAAAAAATTTAAAAATAACTCCTTACTAAAAAAATCCAGTATTTGGTCACACTCAAAATGTTTTGAATTAATTAATGCTGCATAGAGCCTTTTTTCTGTTTTTCATATATTTTTACATATGAAAACTAGACAATAGAAATATATTCTATTTAAACTAGAATATGTGTTACATGGAAATGAAGCATGGAGTTGGCAAAAAAGCATGAATAATAATAAAATGTATGATAGATGTTCGAATGTTGAAATAATGAAAGAATGCACGTTTGAGATATGCATTATTGATTTAAAAAAATAAGGAAGGTGTGTTATATGGTTTGGACGTGTGGAACGATTGAGTGAGGAAAGAACGGTAAAACAAATTTATGAGGCGAATGAATGTGAATATAATGGGAGCAGAATCTCAAATTCATTTCCACACGAAAATTTGTATATTTAAGAGTTATTTTTTTAATGAAATAATAACCTTTTTTCTTTATTCTATGAAAAAAGTATGAGAACAAAGCTCCAAATTCTGGATTTGTAATAGTAAATGAAATCTCCAAAAAACCGTTTCGTTCCCAGCATATTACACACGTTTCTACGTTGTTCTAAGCTGTTAATTTTTCTTTCTTATTTATGTTTAAGGTCGACGGGAGAATGTAGGCGTAAGCTTTACTACTCACATACATACATATATGGAATAATAGCTCTTTATTAAACGTAATAATATAATATTCTCAGTGTGTTGCCATTTTGCCCTGCCCGTTGCCAGAGGCGGGTCTAGATTTCAGGAGCACAATTTTCTCCTTTTCACAATATATTTTTTTTCAAAAAGGGCCATTTTTGTGAAGACCATGGGCGCTTCATAATTTACGTCTAGATAGTTTCGCAATGCAATCAATGTCTACGGGCGAAAGTAAAAGTGAAAATTTAGATTTAATCTGGTTACTTTGGATAAGAGATCTGGAAAAGGTGGGTCTTGATTTAAGATCGAAACTCTACAGAATTCGCGTTAGCATTCAGACTATATTATTCACATTTTTGAGAAATTTTAGTCTTCACAGTAATTTACAATACTAAATCCTACAATTTTTTTCTTGACGTTCAATAGTCAATTTTAGGTTTGTCCTATGTTTAACCCTCTGTAAGAGTCGCTTTATCCCGCTTCGTTTAACGCTGTTTCCGTATTACGCGGTATTCGTTGAAATCGCGCACGATTTGTTGCTTTGACACTCATGTGAACTTTTTCTCGCGACACGTTCGATATAATTACAGTGCATCATAATATTTGTGTTTTCGCGTTAAGATGAAAGATTTTTTTTTACATTTTCTCTTAACATACGAAAAAGTCCAATGACATGTTATTTTATTTTATTTTTATTTGATTTTCTTTTATTTGGAAATTTTACAGAACAGTTACATAAATACATACATTTACATTAATGAGTAACAAAAAACAGGTATTTGTAGAATTCCATGTACAAAATTTCACATATTTAATTACATTGTGATTTTAAATTTAATACAAATACCTGGAAGAGAGACGGGAGGGAGGAAAATGGGAAAATGGAATGATCAAAGCTCAAGTCCAAGACAAATTATGTGAAAATTGGCACACACCACGATATTAAATCGACTTACTATGTACGCGATCTCAGTGCTAATAATGTCGAGTAGAACATATACAACATAGATATAGGGTAATATACTATTTATGTTGTTAGCAAAGTACACTAGTATCCTTAAAAATATTGACAAGATAATCTTCTTCAGCAAAAAAAATCGTTTGAATTTGGTACATAATTGGCGTTAAGTTTTTTTATGTGATTTCGATTTTCTGATATCGAAATTTATGTACGCAGATCCGCCACAGCCCGCCACTGCGAAATTTTGACGGGGGTAATATTTCATGAGTAGCGCATGCATACCTACCTCAACATACCTTTGCTGATTTAATTATTTACTAACCCCTTAACCAAGGAATTTGGTATTGCTCATGTTTACGGGATATTTAATCATAATTTGTGTGACGGAATATGTCGTCACAGTCATAGTGACGCAATTTTTCGTCCTTCCTCATAGTAAATGTGATTAAAAATCTCGTCATGCTCATACATTATTCATGTCTAGAGCCCTTGCCAACGAAACGGTGGAAAATAAAACATAGCTCAAATTTAAAGGTGTTTTTCTAATTCAGTTTATAAAATATATATTGTGTGAGTAACAGCACCAAGATAAAGCTTGTCAGAAGTTTGGTCCACTCCATTTTTTCTCTATGCTGCTGAAACAGGGGCCATAAAAGCAGCAGAAAGGAGAAAAATTGACGCATTTGAAATGTAGTGTTCGAGGCGCATGCTCCGAATCCCATGGACAGCTAGACGCACCAACGAGTCCATTCATAAAGAGTCGCACTTGGATGGCTTGACTCTGGCCAGTGTCTGTACATTATAGATTCTTCAGTTCTATGGACACGTTGCACGTGACAATGAGGATAGCCTGGAACGACTGGCTGTGATTGGTAGCCAGATGGAGAAGAGAGGGAGAGGAAGATCCCCAACGATGGACCAACCAATTTAAAATAGCAGCAGGCACCTCGGTTAGAGTGCTATATGCAGCGCAGTCAAGGGATAACTGGAGAAGAGACATTGCTTCGACAAGGGTCACAACCAGTTATGAGAATAATTAGAATGATGATCAGTTATGAGAAATAAGACGGAAAAGAAGAAATTATATATATTACGTCAACAGAAAAGGGAATTAAAAAAAAAACTTCATTATTGAAGAGCGCGAGAGCGAAAAGCACAAGTACTATCTGGACGAAAGTCCTTCAGTCTATGCATCACTGAAACCGAAGAGCGTATAGTAACATTTGAAGTCAGACGCAGATGATTTGCGTGAACAAATAAACCCGCTAGGGAAGTTTGAGAAATGTCTTGGCGGAATATGTCGTCATACTTGCTACAGTTGATTTCTTCGACTGACGGAATATTTCGTCGCACTCGGTTACAGGTTAATTATAGTAATACAACTTCTGTTTGGGCAATGGGGGGATTAATGGTAACCCCGCGCTACCTGCCTACTTAGCACACGTGTGTAGCCACCTACACAAGATCGACGTCTGGCGCTAATTGCCGAAATCAATCAGAGTTAAGATTCACTTGCGGCGAGACTATGGCTGGCTGGTGCCTTGCAGAGCACACACTCACCGGCGCACAGTGATTGAATACTGACTTGTAGAATTTCATGAATCGAGAGATCTATGACATCGAATAAAAATTGTTTTTATAAAATTAAACAACTTTGTTTTGACCACTTTCTATTATAAGTACACTTTAACCTACCGGTTTCGATAAAAACCTTGTCATCACCAGGGTTTATTAAATCCTTAAACATTAAAAACGTTAAAATACTCATAATTAATTACATTCTCTTACCAAAAACTTCCACACAAAGTTGTTTAATTTTATAAAGTTTATAAAATATGCCACAAAGTATCTGCGAAAAACATTCAAGAAATAATTGTTTTCTCGCTACATCTCATGAATTAATATTCCACAGTCAACATTTTTTGGCCCCGCTCCCTACAAATGTCCAACTCATCCTAGCGAGCAGGAACCCAATTATCTATAATATTTTACTTACTTTTTTTTAATTTTGACGGAATCAATTTATAGTTAAATAATAAGTTTAACGTAATTTATAATTTAATAATATTATTTAATTAACTTGACATTGGCAAAAGCAATTAATTCTATATGCAACGCCATTTAATATTTTTTTTAAATCGGCAGTCACTTGTGGTAATATATCTATCCAGTTTTAATTTATTTATGTCTTACTTGGTAAATAAAAATTGTGGTAACCAACTAAAACTTTATTTAATAATTATAAAATATTGTTATTTTCGGGTTAATGAAATTCGTGTATATATTTTTGGTAAATGTCACTTGAGTTCACTACCTTTTGCGGGTATCACTACCTTTCTGATAGCGATTTATCGGTTGCATTTTAATCCATTTACTATTTTTCCCATTACTTTATTTTTAATTAAATTAATCTTTTGAATCCGTATTATATTTCATTCTGGATAAATACATATGCAAATAACATACATACATAAACACTCTCCTCATCATTCATTGTTCATTTTGCGTAATACCACTAGAAACTCTACTTCACGACATTTTACATACATACGGTGTTTTTAAAATGATGCGGAATGCATCGAAACACATGTCACAATAGATTATAAGAAATAGTGGTATTTACCAAGTTAAACTTAAATTTAAAATATATTGAAAGCTGATAAATGCTACAAATCTACAGTAAATCGGGATGAAATAGTGTTTCACGTTTAGTAATAATTTTTGCAACTTGGTTCATAAAATAAAATTGCTTTGCAAGAGGGGTCTGTCATGAAGTCTAGATGCTTCTGTATCAGATCCGGGAATGCGGTTGGGAGAGCTTTCAACGTATTAATATTATATATTATATATGAATATTCCACCACTGTACGGCGTGGGGCTGTATGCCTACACGAGCATACTTCAGGTACAGTCAACACTCCTTTGCCTATTTCGATCAGTTGAACACTCTGCTATAATCAGATGCGATACGTAAATTGAATAATGTACATGGTTTAATCTTCTTCAAACCCTTATGCGCACCCGATAGTACATAGGGTACTGCATCATATAAACACAGTGTTATCTTGATCGTTAACACATTAAGGAAGGGTGATCAGCCCTCCACTTCAGTTACTAGTCCAGGGTAATATGCTTCTTACCTTATGTTTTTCTCATTTAATTCTTTTAAATATGCTTCTTATGCCTATTTATTATACCTGTTTATTGTTTTAATATTTTGCCATGCATTAGTTTTGGGTTATTTAAAACAAATCTTTTTTGTAACTTTATTATTTGTGTTCCAATCTTGTTAACCGTTATGTTAATATATATGACTTATGTATGTAATATGTTTTGTAAAATAAATAAATAACCTCCATAACGGTAGCCAAGCGTGCTGACCATTACACTACGGAGGCGGACACCGCCTCCATAATGCGGAATCAATAAATAACACAATTTAAAGCTAAGGCCGATGATTAAAGAAAACACTTCGTTTTTACCACTTGAGTTTTATTATAGACTAAATGTTTCAGAAGTTAACTTCCATCATTCAGGTCTGTATAATAACTGTATTGTTATTATACAGACCTGAATGATGGAAGTTTAACTTCTGAAACATGTAGTCTATAATAAAACTCAAGTGGTAAAAAACGAAGTGTTTTCTTTAATCATTGTAACATGTCTTACCACAAAGTTAATGCCGAAACAATAAATAAAATAAAGCTAAGCCTATTTACCGGATTAAAATATCAGTTTACATTTTAAATCACTGTTTCTTTTTAATAAAATTTAAGTTTCGTGGAAAATCGTATTATAAATAAGTGTTTACAAAAATCTTGTGCTCCAATTCTGGGTACGATATTCGGTCGGTCTAAAAATACATTTCCCGGGCATTTTAAGTAGGGAGGTTTTCAAACAAATATAATGCCGGAATATAAAGAAATTATTAAGAGGGGAGGAAAATATGTACGTATTTATTTATTAAACTTCTTACACAGAATACACGTCAATACATTAGCGGGCTTTTTGCTGAGAAGCAATACCTTACAATCAAGAGTACTCGTATTTACATGAAGGTCTCTACTTAATAATAAAAAAAACTTACTCAATATATGATGCAGTGCCCTATGCACCATTGGTTGCAGATAAGGGTTTGAAGATTGATTCGGCATTAACTTTGTGGAATTAATGACTTGTATAATACCCCTTCTTGAGTTTTATTTCATTACACACGACGAGTTTCGAAAACTCAGATGTTTTCATCAACAGGTGATTATAAAAACTAAGGACCAAAAAAATCTGGTATATTTATATTTTATATATATATATATATATATATATATATATATATATATATATATATATATATATATATATATATATATATATATATATATATATATATATATATATATAACTCGAAGGGGGTTAAGATTTATATTTTATAAGTAGAAATGTCTAGTTAATAAATACAATTGTAATATTTTTTTAACAACATTTCACAAGTAAAAAAAAAAACACAAAAAAAATCCATTAATTGATTCGGCAGTCACTTTGTAGTAATATCTGTCCATCTTTAATAAAATTTTACTGGTAAATACCACTATTTCTTCAAATCTATTGGTGACACGTGTTTTGATGCATTCCCCATAATTTTGAAACACCTTTTATACTGTGTTTGAAAATTAATTTAAGAAATGGTAGTGTATTTACCAAGTAATGCTTAAATTAAAAATAAAAAATCAAATCAAATCAAATAAAGCTTTCTTCTTATATTGTTTTTATATCATTTATATATTGTTTTTCATCAATTTAAAACCTAATTTTTTTGTCTAATTTCAGAATGTGTTTTCCCGCGTTGCCCGCGTGTGCAAGAATGACCACGGAGGCCCTCATAGGTTCAGAAACCGGTGGACATCCTTCCTGAAGAGTAGACTCAACTGTTCCGTGGCCGGAGACTTCCCTTTTTACTTCAACGAAATACGTGAGTCTCAATTATACAACCATTTGCTCCAATTCTTAGCACATTGTTGGTGGGTGGTTTTTTATATTAATCATCACCACCTGAACATTTTTTATACATCATTTTGCCGCACATTCATATGAGAGAATGCGTTTTGACTTCATTCAGTCTACTTTCATATTTTTTTAAGCCAACTCCATACTTCACTTGGGGATGAGATTGGATTCCCATGATGCATGAATAAAGAAAAGGCGAAGAATGTTTACAAAGACAGAGTGATGTGGCGTTTTATTATCTCAGCCTACCCCAGCCGGAAGCGACGTGACTGCTACTTAATTTACTGAGTTAACATATATTGATAAAGATAATAATTTTAACGGGAGCTGGGTACTTGGGACCGAATCTGGACCGAAGCAAGCAATCTCTTTCTAGTGCATTCTATATTTACTGTTTGATTGTTGTAGAATCCATGGCTGATCTAATTGAGGGGACGTATGGCGGCACAGCAGCCCAGCTGGTATATGGCACATTCACCACTCCACCCAACAGCATATCGGGCAGCGCAGTGTGCGCCTTCAGTCTGCAAGACATTGCAGACACCTTCGAAGGCAACTTCAAAGAACAGATTGCTCTCAACTCTAACTGGCTCCCTGTCAACAGTGCAAAGGTAAGCACACCTTTCGGTGCAGTTATATACAAATTTCATATTCTTCTTCTCCGTCGTATCCCTTATTACTGAGGGTTGTGAACCTTGTGGAAGCAATGACTCTTCTCCAGTTATCCCTTGACTGCGCTGCACGTAGCGCTCCAACTACCGAGGTGCCTGCTGCTGCCTTCACTTGATCGGTCCATCGTGTGGCGGATCTTTTTCTCCTACCTTTTCTTATGACAGTAATAATGATTCCAGGTTCCTGAGCCTCGTCCAGGGTCATGCCACAACGATTCTGGAAGTCTTCCAGACCAAACGCTGAACTTCATCAAGACGCATTCTTTGATGGACGAATCAGTTCCAGCGTTCTTCGGGGAGCCTATCGTCATAAGAACAAGTTTTCAGTGAGTACTTTGCTGGAAGAGATATCCAAAATTGTAATTTTTTATAGCTATCTGATTTAAAATAAACTAAAATGGGGCAATAAAATATAAAATAAATTATCCACCTTTGTAATGTTAACTCGTTAGACCACCATTTTGATATTCGTGGCTTCAATTCCCACAGGGTTTAAAATAATTGCAATTGATTCTTCACTAAATATTTTATAGATATTTTCCTGTAAGTTTGATATCACCCAAAGCGCAAGAGTGATCATCTTGCCTTCACATCAATCAATATAACACTGCATCTATGTGATGTGCCCTTTGCATCATTGAGGATGGATAAGGGAAGATAAAATAAAATAACTAAGAAAAGTCCAACAGTTACTTCTATGTATATTCTCCAATATATTTAACATTCATTAATGCATACTATATCTAGGGATAATTGAAAACACAAAGATACGTTCATTAAGATGATAAAGACATTTGTAGAGAATGTATAATGAGAAAATGACTAAGAAAGTATATTTGTCTAATGCAGGCCTATTCGTCATTTTTTTTCCATTTTAAAAAAATTGATTGATTTGGAATAAGACTCAGAAATATTTATATTTTATCATAATTGTTTTTTCAGTTACCGTTTTACGCAAATCGCTGTTGATCCACAAGTAAAAACACCTGGAGGAAAAACATACGACGTTCTCTTCATTGGAACAGGTACTTATACTTACGGTTTATTTAAAAAAATGTTTTATGATTTAAAATCGTTAAAATCAATCTCTATATTAAATGATATTGTTATTCGGAATCCAACACTTAAAAACATGTAATTTAAAGGACGTATATGTAAAATAAATAACCACTTTATATTTGAGTTTAGGTTTTATAGGTTCTAAAACTGTTGAATAAGTAGAGAGTTTTTTATTGGTACCACCACATTTGTTCCATGCATCACTCTCAACTATCAACAAATCAGTGGTTTTTACAACACCGCTTCCGTCTGGATTTGCCCTTTCCGTGCCGCTGAAAAGACTAACCCCTGTCTAGTTTTCTACAGTCTTGTGCAGACAGTGATCTCCGGCATTCTGCATATACCTTCCTTCCCTTTTTATCAGTTCTTCTGTCACATTTATTATAAATCATTCCTATTACTTACTCATAACAACGCCTTCGACCCTATCAAAAGAGTTCAGAGAACAATAATAAAAGTAATTTTAAAAATAAAAAATACCTTTCCAACAAAATTATTATTTTCAATATTCAAAGTCCCAAAAGTAGAATTTTTTTCCAAAAAACTGCAATTTTTCAAACTGCGATAGGGTTGAAAATTACTTAAATATAAATCAAAGTTCATCTTTGAGATATAAACATGACTTTACAATACCAAAATGCAATAACAAACAATTCCAACAGAACTTTTAATATGTATTTGGGAACTAAGTACTTAAACAACCTTCCTACTGACATAAAAAAATTGAAGACATTAAAATGCTAATAAAACAAATTAAATGAATTTTATATATGTTTATATCTAAGAATGAAAAAAACATGAATAAAATATATTTACTTATTTTTTAATTATTTTTTTCAAATTGTATTACCAACAAACATAACTAAGTGTAAGAGCTCTCCAAGCACAAGATCTCAGTCTTTTTATTGGAGAGAACTGCGTTTTTAATTTAAGATTGTAAGAAGAAATGTTTAGAAAATGAATTATAATTAAAAAAAACTTTTGTAACCATATTTAATAAAAATAAAATAAATATTTGAAATGAATTTTTGCATATTGTATTAAAACATTATTTGTCTTCCTTATTACAGATAGTGGAAAGGTCATCAAGGCCATCAACGCCAACTCTGCAGACTCCGTTTACAACGTGCTGCCCGTTGTGATTGAGGAACTGCAGGTGTTTGGCGCCCAAGAGCCGGTCCGCGCCCTGAAGGTGGTGCGAGGAGTCGGCAATGGCGCCCCCTCGAGGCTCATCGCCATGTCTGACTCGCAGGTCCAGTCCCTCAGTCTGCACCGGTGCAACTCCGACAAGATCACATCTTGCAGGTATGTTGTATTTACAAGTACATAACATCATTTACTACAATATTGAAGAAATATCTGTAGTGAAACACTCTGTGGGACACAAGTCTGTGACATATAATATATTACAGACTTGCCCCTCTTCTATCATCACAGATATATTTGGGTAATTCCATACGAACTTGTATTTATCCTGCATTTTTATCACCATAATCATCATAGTATCCTTCAGGGTACTATGATATATTTTATTTGGCTGCCAAACCTCTACCTTATTCTTTATTTTAGCCAGAATACTCCACTTACTCAGATACTCCTAACCCCCTATTTTAGAGCAAATTCAAACACCGATTATTTATATTATGTGCATAGAGTTTTTTGTCATGTCAGTTCCCCTGACGTCGACTATCACTTAAGAGTAATTGTCTTTGTCTTGGGCAGCTCTAAGCACCGCCTCAACGGTCCTGATCCCCGTCCAATCTCAAATATTCTGGAGCCTGGATATCTGCCTTCTGCCCACACCTCGCGACCTACAATTTTACCTTTTATGATTGCGTGCAAATAGCTTGTACTTTTCTCTTCTAAGCACATGTCCCAGATAAAACGCTTTCTGGACTTTGATATCAGTCAGCAACTGTCTTTCTACTATCGCTCTTTGGAGTGCATTTATGTTGCTGACCATATTGGCCCATAGAATGCGTAGCTTTCTACAATGTAACCACCATACCACAAGATGTGCATGAGGATCACCTCATGCATCCACATGAATGTGGTATTCACTTCTTGTGAAGAAAATTTGCAAAGACGGTGTAGTTTGGCATATCGTTAGCAAGTTAGTTGTATATTTATCCTCCAAGTGACAACACCGTGTTCTTTTCAGAATAAACTTCAGTAAAGATAGAATTGAACCATTCAATTTGAAATTTGTTCCTCTTTTTGTTTCTTTAAATATCTCCCTTAAATAACAAATTGTTTTAATTTTCAGTGAATGTGTGGCTCTACAAGACCCGTACTGTGCTTGGGACAAGCTCTCCGGGCGCTGCCGAAGTGCCGGAGCACCGAGATGGCTGGAGGAGAACTTCTTTTATCAGAGCATTACCACTGGACAGCATGCGGCTTGCCCACAGAGTAAGTCATTTTTCAACTAACTCATTTTACTCGAACCGCACTCGTTTTCAAATCAGTCACAAAAAATCATCTCATTGCGATATATTATTTTTATCAAAGAAACAATATCAACAGATTCCCGGGAAATAATGTAAATCCAAAATCTTCAAATACCTCAGTATATCTCTCAGAAAATAGAAGCATTTACAAAAATAGTTTAATTTATTCCTTTTTCTAATTGTTATCTGCATTCAATGGTACATTCGGCACTGCTTTATTTCGACGTGTCTTGATCGTTATAAAATGGAAGCTATGATCACTAGTGATCACTCTACACTTTAGAAACCTGTCCAGGGTAATATTAAAGAAATAAAGTATGAAAGTAAATTAATGAACTGAAGTAAAAAGTAGATGACAATTAATGAATTTTAAAATAAATATCGTTATTTTCAATCAAGTTGTATAATATTTGTATTTTTGTAATAAATTATATGTAAAAGTTTATTTTATTTTATCATCTGCTTAATATCATCCAGTTATTGCTATCACAAATAACAAGTTATAAAGTGAACACTGATTTCACTATATTATAAAGTCAAGTTTATAACAGAGAATAATTTATTTTTATTATTTAAGTTTTGTACTGACAGTTCTTGGTGGTACTGCATTTTATATAATAAAACAATGTAGAGTTTTTCCTACCTGTGACCGGGTTTTGTTATTACTGATATTATCAGACTGGTCATACCAGACTGGTACCGAGATCACCAGTTCGATGATGTTGGTAACGACGAAACCCGGTCACCGGTGAAATAAAATAAAAGTGGAAAAAACCATGTAGTTTTTCTTTTATTATATGAGAATGATAACGTATGGATTTAAGGTAGATATATTTGCGAGATAATGTTTTTTTTAAGTATAATTAGTTCAAAGCCATTTCCAAATTCATTAAACATCAATACCGGTTTCCTGATAGCACACAATTAGTTTCTAAACATCAGTGTTATGTAGTTACTAGTACCTTCCGTTCCATCTCCCTGCACACCCATTGAAACTTCTCATTACGTTGATTTACAACACAGGCAAAATTCTTGGTAAAGATGCGGGCAACGTCGGAGGACTGAGCTCATCCCAGCCCAAGTACAACGAGGTGCCGCGGCCCAGCAAGGAACAGCCGCGAGGAGAAGTCATCAACATCATGCAAGAAAAGGACTTCCATAACACACACGCAGAAGGTAAGAATACCAGATGTTCCAAACCACATAACATTACGGTTGCGGGGCAGCTAAAATGGTCACAAAACACCGAAAATGTGCTTAATGATCACATTTAATACCACTTAATTCACACATTTCAAACAAGTTTTCCTCCATCTTTATATCAATAGAAATTACCAACCATATTTGCCTCATAAAATTATTTTGCTATTCTCTCTTCACACATTCGATTCACATGCCCAAACCATCTCTAAACACCTTTCTTAATTTTATAGTTAATGCTTATCTCAGCCTTACATTTTTTCCTTACATCACCACTCAAACATCTATCATACATGGTTTTGTCGCACTTAGACAACACATTTTTCTTTTGACTTTGCTTCACTTCCATACATTACATTTGGCACCTTCTTCCTACTTCTTCTTCTAACCCTTATCTACACCCGAATGGTGCAAAGGGCACTGCATCATATAAACGCAGTGTTATCTAGATCGTTAACACATGAAAGAAAGGTGATCAGCCCTCCGCTTCAGGTACCATACCCTGGGGTAATATTGAATAAATATTAGAGTGAAAAAATCACATATATTTATTTAACCTCCCCTGAGATTCAAACCCAGGACCTCTAGAGTGGTAGCCGAGCGCGCTGACCATTTCGCTACGGACGTGGACAATATTTGACACCAGGACTCCATTAATCAAATAGTTGATAATGACACATTGTTTTGTATGTTTATAACAATTCATTATTCTTGTTTCCCTCAGGCCCTGCAGTGCTCGCTGCCGACACGCTGTCCCCCGCCTACTCCGCAGAGACTCTCGGCCTGGCCGTGGCCGCCGGGGCTCTAGCCGCCGCAGTGGTCGGCTTCGTAGCCGGGTATTTCTGTGGCCGCAAATGCCACAAGGATGAAGATGACAATCTCCCCTATCCCGACACGGAGTATGAATACTTTGAACAAAGACAGAATATTAATAGGTACTGTTTTTACCATTTGGATCTGTATTTATACAGTTTATGTTAGGTCTCATTTCTAGTCATTAAATTCAGTCATTTAAACATAATTGACATATTGTTTGCGGGCGGTTTTTTCATCAAACCCGACCATAATTATACTCAAGACAGTCTGCCACTTGACCCTTCAAACTAATCACAAATAACCGCAAACCCAATCTGATCTGTACAATGTTTTTTGGGGTCTCTCGCGCTCTACCAAAAGTAAGCAAATATATCACTTATAAGCGTCTCCCGCTCTCTACCAACAGTATGTAAAAGACGCTCCTAAGCGCTTCCCGCAGACAATGTGTTAAACCACCCTCAAATATTTTAATATGGTTCATCTTTGTATCAATATTGAATCATACATGTCACACAGCAATTTTAAATAAGCTCTGCACAATAATTCAAATAAATTTATATTGGAAAAATTAAAACCATTTTATGCCACTATTTTATAATGACAATGATATTTACAAACCCATGTGTCAGAAAACTTTGCGGTGTATTGTATCACCATAGACAAAATGTTAGTAGATCAGTTAGCTTTATCAAAATTTAAAATATAAAACAGCAAAAAAATTAAAAACTATTCCAAATTTAAATCATTTCATGTCAATCTCACTGAATACATTTTTAAACTGCAGGTAATCACTGTTTTTTATTTTTCGTGATCCATTACAGGCAGTAAAGACATATTTTTTTAGGTTAAACCTTGTAATAATTTATCCTCTTTCGATATACATATAATATAATATCTATAAGAGGATATTTATCTCTTTAGATATATAACTACCATAGAGATGGATTGACAGCTGGGAATCGACATCACAGGAGGCTAATCCCTCTTAATAACAGGCCACAAGGCCTACACCAAGAATAAGCAGACCAAGAAGAATATTTAGGATAAATATCTCTTCATAACTTCTTCAATAGTTTAGATTTCACCAGGTAGCCACTGGCTCCCGGCCAGACAACCAAAGAGATGGATTGACAGCCAGGAATCAATGTCACAGGAGGTTCTAATTCCTCTTAAAAACTGGCCACAAGGCCTACACCAAGAAGAAGCAGTATAGGAAGAATATTTAGGAGAAACATCTCTTCATAACTCCATCAATAGTTCAAATTTCATCAGGTAGCCACCGACTAATGTTGTGATCTCTTTTTGATCAGAATCCAAGCTGAACCGAAATTGCTGTCCCAAGTGGAGGAGGTGACGTACGCAGAGCCGGTGCTGGCGCCCCCATCGGCACCGCCCAAGGGCCCGCACTCGCCGCGCAGCACTCTGCGCGGGGGCAAGGCGCCACCCCCGGGGCCCTACGGAGGGGCGCACCCGCACGCCGAGACCCTGTTCCAGTTCCAGCAGGACGCAGCCCCCGGAGGCTACCGGCCCGGAAGGGACAACTTCGGGACACTCCGCTCCCATCAGGTAGCTATATAACACTTTTACAATCCCTATTATACATTCAGGAATGAGGACATGAGGAGAAGAACCCAACAGCCTTTCATACTGGAAGTCCTGAAGAGAAGACGATGGACACGGTTGGAACATGTCCTTAGAATGCCACCTGAGAACTTAACCCCTCATGTCTCTTCATCCAATCCCGAGGAAGACCGCTGAAGACCATGCTGACGAACGAAGGATAGAGACGGAAGGAGTCTGACAATGAAAGAAGCAAGCCAATCATCTCAATTGAAATTGTATTATTTGAGAGCAATAACATTACAAGGTGTTATGTTATTGCTCTCAAATAATACAATTTCAAGATTCATGTACGATAAGATTAATATTAATATTAAATTCTGATGTTCCTCAATTTTGGATAGATCTATCCCATTTTTTTATTTCACATTTAACATACTCGGTACCTAATAATGTTGAGATGTCGAAACACGTGATTTTTTAAATAATTATCGGTTAGCAAATATCAAATTTTAAAATAGGTTAAGATTGTGTTTTATGTTTTGTGTCAATAACTGCACTTTGGTATATAAAAAACTATACGCTTAATTTGGAGAAAATAATAATCTGGAAAAACGTGTGTATAAAAATTTAAAAATAAATATATTACGTACAATGTTTTGCCGGGAAAAGTTTTTATAGAGAGCTTATAAATCTTTTATACTTTATACACTTTTTGAGACATCAATTAACAATATTTTTCCCTTCTAGTCGGCCAGTGTTTTGCAAACGTTTTCTATTCAACGTTCACCTACTATATTAAGAAATTTCAGAGGTGCATATTTACTTCTAATGCATACACGTTTACTTTTTACTATTTAATGCGAAAAGTGAGCCTACTTGGTTAAGTATTGCTTATAATTTGCTCCGAATGTTGATTCGGAGCAATTGTGTTATTTTCACAAAACTAGACTTTTTTCCCCGGCACTTTGCGGAACAATGCTGTAGGCGATAATTTTATGACTTTGATTATCATTGACGATTATTACTACTGATCATGGCGCAAAACATACTAACAGAATGTTGGGGATATTGTCGGCTTTCCAGGGGGACGGGTACCGGCGCGGGAACGACGGCTTCTCCACGACCCGCAGTGTGAAGAAAGTCTACCTCTGAGAAACAAGTGGGGCCGAGGGGAGGGGGGAGCCTAACAACCACCGCGCCCAGCACCGCTCCACCACTCAGCACCACCACACCCTGGGTGAGTATAGCCCGACCTCACCTAACCTAACCTAACTTTTCTGAATTTGGGCTTCAGCCACAATGGGCTACGTAATCTTACCTATTGGGCTACCTACCTAACTTAACTTACCTAACTTAACTGAATTTGGAATTTAGCCACAATGGGTTTTTTCTCCGCCTCCGTAGTGTAATGGTCAGCACTCTCGGCTACTCGGAGGTCCCGGGTTCGATTCCCAAGGGGGGTTAAATAAATATAAGTAATATTTATTCAATATTACCCTGGACTGGTACCTGAAGCGGAGGGCTGATCACCTTTCCTTCATATGTAAACGATCAAGATAACACTGCGTTGATATGACGCAGTGCCCTATGCACCATTGGGGTGCGGATAAAGGTTTTATTTTATATATATTTATATGGGTTATCTGACCTAACCTTCTGGGCTACCTAACCCAACCTAACTTTACTGGATTTAGGCTTCAACCACAATGAACTATCCCTAG
The DNA here is from genome assembly GCF_059751285.1 of Brachycentrus maculatus. Lineage (NCBI taxonomy): Eukaryota > Metazoa > Arthropoda > Insecta > Trichoptera > Brachycentridae > Brachycentrus > Brachycentrus maculatus. The sequence continues at coordinate 1,202,561 of NW_028280910.1, forward strand.
AATACTAAACTATCTTAACTATGTTAACCCTTTAATACTGAAGTATCATAAAAATTACGACGGCAAAATGCCAATCTTTGGGAGAAAAAAAATTTTCACGTTGTTCCGTGCCCTTGGTTTTACAGTACCTTCCTAATGTACATTTATCTATTTTTTATTATTTATATCTTTAAACCCAAAAAATGTTACTTTGACTTCTAAAATAATAAGTATTTGATCATTTTTTTTTATTCCCATTGTATTTCTATATCGTATCTTTACGAATGTTTAGTAACAATGTCACTCGTAGGATAGTTTAGTAATCTAGGGTTAAATAAATATTACAAAGAAAAGAATTACAATTTTATAAACGCCCTTGGAATTCACCTTGGAACCTCCTGCATGGTAGCCAAATGCGCTTACCAACTCACTATGGAAACAATAAACATAATAAAAACCCTTATCCGCACCCCAATGATGCATAGGGCACTGCGTCATATAAACGCAGTGTTATCTTGATCGTTTACACATGAAGGAAAGGTGATCAGCCCTCCGCTTCAGGTACCAGTCCAGGGTAATAATATTGAATAAATATTACAGTGAAAATATCACTTATATTTATTTTACCCCCCTTGGGAATCAAACCCGGGACCTTCAGAACGGTAAGCGAGCGTGCTGACCATTATACTACAGAGGCGGACATAAACAACAGTATTTTTTCCTTAAAAAAATATTATATTGAAATAAATCATTTCATTAAGTAGGCAATTTATTGCATCACTAGGCATATGCAAGGTTTAGGAAAGTTTTAGCAATAACAATTAGAACCAGTGCCTTTCAGTCTCCATGTGCCAGTTTGTCCCTTGCAGTATGAAATTTGTCAACAGGGCACATAAACTTCATGGTTGCAGGATCAAAATAGGGTAAATAAACTCTACGGTTACAGGATCGAAACATGGTTCATAAACTCCACGGTTACAGGGTCGAAACAGGATACATAAACTCCATGGTAACAGGGTCGAAAAAGGGTAAATAAACTCCACGGTTACAGGGTCGAAACAACTTATGCCATCGACGATGACGTTGAATATCATATTTTGTTCCAGTGTCCCAGCGCAGTAGTGGATCGGGATCTTGCTCCGCCAGTGGGGGGGGGAGCAGCCCCTCCCCCTCGCCCCCCTCGAGCAGCCCCTCCCCTCCCCCCACCCACCAGGACATGCGCCCCCGCACCCCCCCGCCCCCGGCCTGCAGCTACATATACCGGACATAAGCCGACCCAACCTAATGGACGCGACCTAACCTAACTTTGCCAGCACTCAAATCCGGTGTCAGTGGGGATAAACAATAAAGGAAAGTTACAAAAGGAAGAAAGTTTAAAGTGTTACTGACAAGTTCTAACCGATGAAAATGAAAAACAGACATTACTGATTTTTTTCAAGTTGGAATGCGTATTATTTTTCTGACTCGATGTCAGATGATTATCGGAGTCTTGAAGTCCTTTCGACTTTATCCGACCGTTTGTTGCGGTCAGTCAATGGTAAAGTGCCATATACAATATTTTTTCCAAATAAAATGGTTATTTTGATTGTTACATAGAATTTAACGAGGTTACTCTAATTACTGAATAGACTATCGATACAATTTGTAACGTGTTATGAATCTCCAAGTATCGACGACATGAATTTGAATTATAAACATACTTTAACTAATTAAGTGTATATAAATGTATGGCGAACTGAAGAGTGTAATTTGGTGGGTGTTTTGTGCAAAATTGATCAGAATGCCTGATGATCGCTTTCACGGTCCTCTCAAAGGTACCAGATGGAATGACATCACGAAAGCCAGGCAAACTTTAATTTTAATTAGATTGGTAACATAAGATTAAATATAAATTTGTAAATTATTGTAAAAACTTATTTTTACTTTTGGGGAAATCATCTATTTGCCGTCTTCCTGTTGATTTAATATTTACAGTCACGTCTCTTGAAACCGTACGGATATAGAAATGATTATTGTGATTTCAAATTTACTTCCATTTATAAAATATGTAGATAAAATAGAAAGACTATTTATTAAATGTACTCTTTTTATTCATTCCAATTTTTTGATTATTTTTGGTTGTGTATGTCAGCAAATCGACCATACAAATGCTTTTTGATATTTTAGTATTATCATAATTAAAATTCTTTATTTATCATTCTGTCATTTATTTATCATATTGTCTGCCTCCATAGTGTAATGGTCAGCACGCTCGGCTACCGTTCTGGAGGTCCCGGGTTCGATTCCCAGGGGGGTCGAATAAATATAAGTGATTTTTTCACTGTAATATTTATTGAATATTACCCTGGATTGGTACCTAAAGCGGAGGGCTGATCACCTTTCCTTCGTGTGTAAACGATCAAGATAACACTGTGTTCACATGAAGCAGTGCCCTATGCACCATTGGGGTGCAGATAAGGGTTTTATTATTACCATTATTATTTATCATTCTTATCATTCTTAAATTCATCATATGTTTCTCGATTTCTGTTCCATTTTATAACTTGATAGTTACTGTATATGTACTTACTAAGTTTGTAAATACCTTTCACCCATTGAATAATATTTGTATTTCTTAGTGCATACTTTTCATTTTGTTTTTCCTGTCATAGTTATATGACTTATAGGCACTTTGTAATATATAAATTGTACGTAGTGCCCTGTCAAGTTGTATGAATATTGTCACGAAAAACATGACAATAAAAATAATGTGTAAAAAATTGTCAAAAAAAAATTCTGGAAAAAATTATACGGATAAGTTTTGTACAAAATATTTGGAAAGGAACATGTTTTGACCTCTTTTTGATCTTCTAATTAAAAGGAGATAATTCTCCTCGGCACCAGATCTTTTACCATAGTACATTATTGATAAAGTTGTAAATATCACGCTGGGATCCGTGCAAAATTTGTATGTAAAATAATAACTTCTTTTCTACTTGAAGTCCATCTCGTTTCTCGATATTATTTTATAAATTTTGGAGTGAGCGCCATGATAAATTAGTGTAGAGTAAGTTTTGATGTTTAGTTTTCTCTAGTTATGTACTGTAACTGTAATAATTGTAATAAATAATTAGTCTCGCTATACATAGTACATATAATATTATATATCTACCCATTAAACTGTGTAAGTGAATGAATTATTTAATATATAAACTTATTCAAACTCGTAAATAAATATTATATTCATATATGACAAGTATAATTCTTACAAATAGCTATAACTCTGATAATGTCATTTAAAGTGCTTCTTATGAATGTTTTAGATTTTTAGGAAAGATTTCATATTGTGACCTATAGTGAAATAGTTTCAATGAGTAAAATCGGTTAGATTAATTAATAATTAATGATATTTGCTTTATTTTGACGATACACACTCGTACTATGTTCTCATATGATAATACTCCTTTTTATTTATATTTACCTTTATCGTTCTCACCACATTCTAGAATTTCTCATTAATAAGATATCTTTATCTTAAATGCTTAAGTTTTCAACATCTCATTTAAATCTTTGTTTAAAACAAATTAATAATAGAGGAAATGATATACTACAATATTGAATAATCATAACACGAAAAAAAGTTACTGCCTACTCAGGGACCTTTGGATGTAGCGTTCCCTTCTCTAACCGATTGAGCTGAGCAGTCTGTTACCTAAGTCAAGAAATTAATCGCATATAATCACTGCATGACCTCTATTATATTTTTGACCAAACTATACCAAGCATATTATTGAAAACATGAATACTTCGCCGTGCCCATAGTTGGCAGTCGAACTTTTTACTTCCCCAAATCAATAATAATTAACACTGCAATGGCAGTCATTTTTTATTCAGTTTATCCGATCTTAAGAAAACATTTAAATGTTCGATATACCTTTGTATTATTATTTTGTTTCGTATGTTATTTTAAAACCGTGCCACACATTTTGACCTCTATTTTCCAGGATTATAGGTAAAAATTAAATGAAGTTATATAAAAACATAATGTATTATAAATGTTATATTCCAACAGTAATTGTTTATTTACAATATAAATCGGGGAAAATAGCACCCGTACGTGTGCGTGAGTGATAGAGATTTTACTGTTTGGTAGATACTATTTTTAAATACTTATAACATGGTAAATATTTGTAAAAAAAAAAGTCAATTGTAAATTTAACATACATGATAAAAATTTGAATGTCAATGAATCAGTTATGAGTAAATGTTTTAACGTTAGCTTCAGACCTTTGATTGGAAAAAAAAGTAATTTTATCAGTAAAATAAATTCATTCGATACATATACTGTCAAGCATTGTGTATCAATATATTTCTCAAAATAATGTTTTATAAGGTAGTGAATTTTGGCTAGGGAACGAGTTACATAACTTTTCCAGATGTAATATGATACCCATAGTGGTGTGATAAAATACAAATTCTAAGTTTATTAACCTGTGGTAACGGACTATTTTCATTTTGCTAGAATTAGTTAATTATAAACTAATATTACTAAGACTGATTGACGAATGATTAGTACTGAATGAACTTAACAGTTGCATTTTAGAGAAAAATCTATGAAATAATGTACATTCTTACAAACCTCTCTCTTACAAACCAATTTTATTTCAAATACCTTAAAATCTAATTTGATCGAATCTGATAAGTTTATTTATCTACTTTCTTTTAAATGTCTCCTATTTAAGATGTTTAAAACATTGTTTATAGTTTATTTATTATTTTTTTAACGATACGTATAATTTATTGTATTCAAATACCAAAGATTTATTATTTTATACTATTTTGCTATTCCGTACTTTTTCTTTAATTATCATGAAAATATTATTAGAAGTTTTGCTCATGAGAAATTATTACTTAAAATATTTGAGTAGGTTTTATTTCAGTAATATTTTTGCATCGCTTGAATAGATTCGTATACATACCGACATATAATAACAGTAGCACATCTTTACTCATTATACATTTTACTAATTAGATTCACAAAGTTTACGGGAGAAGTTTAATTTATTATTATCGTTTAACGATTACAGTTTTACGTAATGAACAGTAATAATTTACCTACAGCTTTCATAAAATTCCACAAATATAAAGATAAAGAATTCTAGTGAATTACATATTATACTTAGATTCCAGCAGAGATTTAGGTGAGAAGTAATATTACTCCGAACAAAATTTTGTTACACTGTGCATTTAGGTTACGTAGTTATAAGTGTTTTATACTTGTATTTAATTTTAACAGTGCATTATACTCTACAAAGCATAACTAGAAAATGTGTATATAGGTGATTAAGGATATTCATATATTTACCGCTGTTCACAATTTTCTCCTTTTACGGAATGCTATTTGCTTATATAATGTATTTTATACAAATAAATCGACCATTAGGCATGCGTCATATTGACTTTTTGTCACATTACATTGAACCAAATATTTGAGACATTATTTTTCAAGAGGTTATTCATTTGACTTATGAATGTTAACAATGTGTATCCAAATATGTTTTGACTATTTGAAAAACCACATCTATTTGGCTTGGCAAATCTATTATCGCGTGTAACTTCATATTGGCCGATGTTTCCATGTGCATTACGGCCGTTTATCTCATTCCTCACTGAGACCTCATCTAAAATCATATATTATAATTATGAAACTATTTAGGAATAGTGTTAAAGTTAATAACGAAGCATCCAAGCTAAATACATGTGATAAGTCCAGCGCATCACATTGTCGCAGATTTAAAGGGAAATGTTCCATCAGTTTTATAACATTTTTACATTTGATAGCCGATACAGTTGTTGGTCAAATTCGTTTATTAAAGATCTATTTATAAAATATTTTTAGGTAAAGTATCGAACATCAGTTTGATGATATACAATTATTATTCCGCTGATGTGTTCTGTTGAACATTGTTATACTTTGGTCGGTACATTTTGAAAACATACATAGCGTATATTTATAAATAAATAGTTTTAATAACGTAGTCGGAGCAGAGTTAGCGGTCTGTTGAAAGCGATTGGTTTTCACTAGCATATGCCTTCATTAATATTGCGAGTCCTCGGTGAGGGTCACCACTCGCTACCGGTGCCCTCTAGTTCCCGTCGTACGTTAGCGAGTCGCGTCCTGAAGAAGAGAGAACTCGGGAATGGGTAGGTGGACGGTCATGTTGCCTAGTCTGTATACAGCCTGTACACGGGGTGCACGAGCCTCCTAGAATAAGTTCAAACAAACCAATTATTTCTACTAAATATTCAACTTTAAGACAATGAAGATGGTGTGTAATTCTAAAGTACTTTATACATTTTCAATATTTTAAAAATATTTTCGCTTTATCTTTTTAATTATTTTAATATGTATCGCTTAAGTTAACTAGTTATTTTTATATGTGATTGATTTTTTTAAATATCTTTTGTAATTTTTATTGCTAGCACAGAGTACTTTTATAAGCGAAGCAAAGTTTTGCTCGATATATTTTCTTTATGTACTTGTCTAGGAAAATATTTGTAAATTTGGTTCAACTATTGTTTCCATTGTATTTCGTATTTTGAAACGCCAATTGAAAATGTTGATACGGTTCAGTAACAGTTACCTGTAGCGGTGCTTTCCTGCACATTTTCTGGTAAGGATTGCTAAATATTTTAGCAACAACATGTATTCATTTCTTTAGAAATAAAATCAAATTTAAAATAACGATTCTTTCATTTATATTTCCCTTCTACTTTAATCCTTTCCTAAACAACTTTCAGAGAATGCCGATTCCATTATTATTCGCAAGTGGGAACATGCGGTAACTCCAACCCAAAACTATTCCAACAATTTACTTCTCAACTGATGACACCACAATTGCCCATTCATCCAAATCTATCGTAATGTTACCCAGATGTGAAAGGCACCCAAGACCATTGCATATATATACAAGTTCCAAAAATGAATGCAATATGGATGTTCAATAATGGGCAGAATGGTAAACGTTGCACAAGTACATAAAGTGATCACTTGAGCCGGCCAAATGCCAAGCCAGCTGCTCAGACTTCCATCATCTTTCATATAAAAATTTTTAGATGTTTCATCTCAAGTTAATCTATAATACTGACATATCATCCGTAATATAATCCAGTATTGATAGAATAAATAATAAACGAGAATACTTTAGATGCCATTTTATGAGGGGAGAGAAATAAAAAGTTTAATTTGTCTGAGAGATTGCATTTCCACTGCATTTCATTCTATTTTCTTCCTTCTTTTGCCTTCATGCTTCACTTCTATACATTACGGTCAGAACCAGAACTCCGGGGGTTAGCTTTCGCTAAAAATAACAAAGTAATAACAATTTTTCATTAATAATACTTATATACATTTATTTTGTTCACTTAAATATAATTATTTGTAAAACACAATTATTTCTTTTGAGAAACAACAAACTCTATTTTTTTTTCAGTATACTTAGTGATAGCAGCAGTCAACTGTAAAATGGCCTTTGTTCTTTCTCGTTCGATAACTTTCTTCTCTTCCCATCTCTTTTTCTTTTCTTGGTGAATTATCTTGTCTTGCTTCTTTTTACTGGCAATTTCTCTTTGCAACAAGCGCAGCTCCGATATATTTGATTTGGCGTACTTTTCTGGTATATGATGTTCTTCCTCCGAGTCATCTTGATCTGATTTTCCGGAGGTATGTAGTAGATTTTTATCCGAATCGTCACATTTATCGTGGAAACGCAATAGATCTGAGAAATCATACGATGTAGCCAATTTATCTCCGAGTGCATTGTTTATTAAATTATAATACGGCCATGTCACTTTTGCGTCCGGCGTCTTTTGTTTATATGCAAATATCCTTTTGTATGTTTTCAAAAGATTGCGCCATTTTAAATCGCAATGGTTGGGAGTTAGGGTTTCCAGTCCGGGTAACTGCTCTTTCATTGTGTCGCAAATTGTTTTCCAAATTTTATATTTTTTCTGAGTGCGCTTTTCAAATTCGTCATTTAATTCTAATCTTGTATTTATCAAAAGTCTTACATTTTTGTGTTCCCAAACAAGTTCTAAAAAATAATATTTAATAATTATAAAAACAATAATTTTGATTCCAGCTTGAATAAACAGTGGGTGCAATACTTAGACAGCCATATTTTGCTTACGACTACATATTACATTACAGTGCCAGCTCCAATATCGGAACATAGATTGTGCAATGGGTAATTCAGATTAGAGATTTGTTCAGGCTTTTTGGTCTGAATTAGATTTTCTCATTACAGCCTCAATATTGACCGATTTAGTGCTGAGATTGTTCTTATATGTATGCTAAAATTGCTGAAGCCTTTTTTTGCAAAAATGGTCCATTTCAAATTAAGTGGAGATTGTAAGGGGGAAAATAATAGGTTTTTATAAAAAAATGTATCTGGTTCTCACTAAAAATTAGCTAAATTTGTTTGTGAATATTATTGATGAATCGAAACTTTCGAAAAAACTAATGCGCACGTTGCGACACAACCTACCAGCTTGACCGCCAAAATACACTAGCGTTATCGTCAGCGTGCGCTCTAGCAGAGTCGATATATCGATTTTCATCACCCTAATGGTCAATCCTAATAAAAACAAAATCATTAATGTGCACGAAAATTCACTTTGATAACGATAAAAGTTTACCAAGTTCCCGCAGACCAAGTAAAAAGATTAAAGTATGCTTCTTAAAGTACAGTAACAGAGGATTCAATATGCTCTAGTGAAATAAAGACAAGAATAGGTAAGGTAAATAGGCATTTAATAAGAAAATATTACTTTCCACAACATATTACTTTACCCAAGTAACAATATTAAGACAAAAAAATATTTATATATAAGTATGTAACTCTATAATAACAAAGCCTAGACAATGATTAAGGGGAACAGGAGATAAAGTAAGAGCATTTGAGTTGTGGTGTTAGAGAAGGATGGACAGAGTAACAGCAAATAGGTTTAGAGAAGAGTAAAAGAAAAAAGACCTTATTAGAAACTATAGAAAACAGAAGGACGGCTATAGGAAATATCCTATCATATCCCATAAGGCCAGATTTACATGGTCAGTAACTATTTTACTATAAAAAAAGAGAAATATTTGTGTTTTTATTATTTACACAAACATTTCAATTTCATACTATTTCTGTGAGCCTATGCGGCTCATTATAAGAAATAGGTAGCAAATTGTGGTATAGTGGGTTCGAACCGAGAAACTCTGACTTAAGGGTCTGGGACACTAACCACGGGACCACAACCCGACACACACCCGAACTAGCTGCAAACACAAGGCAAATCAGTGCTGACTCGGTATCTATAATATAAGTGCTATCGCATCTGTGCTGACTTCTATATTCCCAGTGAAAGCACTGTAAGTCAGTTCTCGGTGCCAGTACTGTCGTCAGTAACTGACACAATGTAAATCCGGCCTAATTAGAAGGGATAGAGGAATAGAAAGACCAAGATGTCACATGGAACAGTTAAAATAGAGAAGGCAGGCGTGGTGGCAGGTGGAACATAAATCTACTGCTGTTTTCAGCAGCTGAACAAGACTAGAGCCTGGCTCTTAAATTTAGCATGGATAAATTATAAATAATACAATAAAAATGCTCACTGTTTTCAGTATCTGTCTCTGCAGTCTCCATCGATATAAATGTTTTTCTCAAATAAAATTGCGTATCGCTTCGATGTTATCCGTCAGTTATTTTTTTTAATAATTGAACCCTTCAATACATTTTTCTATCAAACAAGGAATGAAATTTGACGTTTGACACCACAGAAATTTTGACACCTTGGTTGTATATATACATAGTTTTGTAATATGTGTGTAAATATGACGTATATTTGTGTACGCCGGTTGTCTGGTCAGTGTTGCCAACCTGAGTAGACAGAAAATCAGGGGATGAAATGTAGTATACTTATAGGATGAATATATGAATCTCATGCGAGTGTATTTGCCTAGAATTTTCACTCATGAATTACATTAAATTATAGTAACTTTAAACATAAACTTTGAACCTTATCACTCGTAGAAATTGGCTGTAAAACTTAGAATTGAAAACTTAGTAGGGTCATGATAAAAGGTGTTGCATAAATCGTATCTAGATTTCAGAGTTACTTGGACGTACGGAAATTCAAAAACATGTTGAATCTCATAATGAAAATTCCGAATGCTAAGTGTGTGCCTGGAAAGGGGCATTGAATCTTATGCAAAAACCCCCCACATATTTTTATTGAATTCGTACATTCAGAATACTAAAACGCCCGTTTCTGAAGAGGTACAAAGTAACATAAAGAAAAGATCGGCTATAAAATATTAATGCATTAGCATCGACCCAAGACGTTTCTTTCGAAATTCCAAATCCACGAATCCGTAAATAATAATAAAAAAAACATTCCAAACACATGTTTTTTTGTATCGAGCAGAAAATATTTCGTACGTTATAGCTTTCGGAATTTTTGTATGGGATTTAGAAATTCCGAATGTGGAAAACGCAAACCAAAAACCTCCGGTGGAAATCTCGCTTGTGTGGGCTGCTTTAGAAAATGTCTACCTTATGTCAGATGGTGTTGTCTTGACGTTTGTTATCTGCTTTATTATTTGTCACTATTTATTGAAAACCCTACGAGTATGTAATTTAACAATTAATACGAACAAATAAGTGCAAAATGAATGATTTAGACGAGTGTATAAGACATAAGATAAGTTGGGCGCAGCTTCCAGCGCAAGTTAAACAGGTTGATTCATATTTTATTACCATTTTCCACTTTTCTTTTTACACAAAGCAACCGTAAATTTTCCGTTTCATACTCGCCTTTGTTTGCGAAAAGCATGGAAATTGAACTTTTTATTTATTTGTTTACAGTTACTAGGCAATTCGCAGAAGGAATATCAGAGATATATCTTCGAATTTAGTATCAGAAATCAATTGAGATATCGAGGAAACCTTGGTCAGTATGATATATAAACACCTTTTTATCATTATATTAATTAATTCAGATACTTTTAGACTCGTGTTTCTCAATCCGATGATATGGTTTGTCATTTATTTGTATATTCTGTTGTAGTGAGAACAATACGTAAAGATGAACGTCGCTATTATGAAGCCCTGGTTCAAAGTAGCATTCGCAGCCTTATGCTGTTTCCATACCATCTTGCCGATATGGTTGTCAAAGGTTTGTACAAGTACCTATCTCTCATTGTTCATGAATATATTAATGTGCCTATTTCTTTTGCTCAAATTTGAAATCAGAATCATATCCATATTTCTTTTGTTTCAGGATTGCGGATAACTCCATTTAGTTACTACAAAGAAGTTGTTGGCTTGATAATGGAAATGGAGAAGAGTTACGATACTCTTCCAAATTTTACAGCTGCCGATTGTAAGTTTCATTTGAACTGATGATAGCGTATTTTTCAATTGTAATATTGTTTCCGCCTCTGTAGTGTAATGGTCATCGCGCTCGGCTGCCGTTCTGGAGGTCCCGGGCTCGATTCCCAGAGGGGGGTCTAATAAATATAAATGATTTTTTCACAATAATATTTATTCAATATTACCCTGGACTGGTACCTGAAGCGGAGGGCTGATCACCTTTCCTTCGTGTGTTAACGATCAAGATAACACTGCGTTTCTATGATGCAGTGCCCTATGCACCATTGGGGTGCGGAAAAGGGTTCGAATAATATTGTTTCTTATCTTGCTGACAATACACACCGCATGGCACCGTCAATTACTCTTCTGATGTGTGGGACAACATATATGTTGGATAAAAGTGCTAGCTGTTGCACTATGGTTATAATATATTCACATATAAAAGTATTTTAGCTACCTAAAAATTAAATATGGAAAAAAAACCATCATCTTTATGAACTTTAAAACTTCTTTCTTCTCTAACTCATAGATGAGGATCTATTTCATTTCTGAAAGTCACATTCATTTATGTGATTCAACATAACGCCGCCTCTGTAAAAATTTCAAGTCAATCCATTGACTACTTTTCGAGTTTTGCGGATACAGTTTTATCAAAGAGATTCACCGTATTAGCTGAATTTTTATGTGTTACTGGTGGTCCCATTTGCTTATGTCGGTAATCATGAAACCTGGTCACTGGTCAAATAAGATATATGTGGAAAACTAAATACTTAAGTAGTTTGTTTAAATTATCATATAAATTCCACCAACCAATGTCAGTACAAAACTTAAATCTGTTTTTAATAATTAATGTATACTTATTTTGACCCCGCTACTAATTTAATGCTACTAGGAATCAAACATGCAGTCAAACGTTCTAACCATTACACCACAAAATATTGAATCACGTGCCACAAAAGTTATGAAATCTGCTTCAAAGTAACCACCAAATTAATAAATCAAATGAATTCATCCAATTTTATCGTGAAGTTTAATGATTTAATATTTTTGTAAGTTGAGCACGTTCATATCTTTCATTTTTCTGACTGCATGTGTATTTTTTGTCCTCGTGAAGGTCTCCGCCTTTTGGGGATCGGGCGTAACGAGTACATCGAGTTGATGAACAGAGCTCGAGGTAGGGGCCGAGTTAGGAGAACTTCCAGTAGACGACTGCTTCCTTCCTTGCCCTGCCAGCCTCCTCTGCAGCCCTGGTGGCGACTGGAGCTCGGTTATGTGCTTGAAGACGATGTCAAGGTAGATAACCATTCGTACATTTTAGTAAAATTAATGCTCATATATCGCTGGTCATATGCCAAAGGGCCACAACGCAAACAAAAAATGAACTCTTTATTCCAAAAATGGTATCTAAATCATCAACATTTTCATATTTGAAAAGCACCCATGATTCTAGCTTTAGAAATGGACATTTCTAACGCTAGAATCATGGGTATCTGACAATTTAGACACATTTTTGGAATAAAGATGTTAATTTTTTTTGCGTTGTGGCCCTTTGTCATTGAACCATTGATATATTATGAACCAGCGAACATTATGTTCAATATCAATATCTCAACATAGATAAAGAAGTATGGAAGTTTGGGTATGTACAGGGTTTAAAACGACCTAAATTGTAATCCCGGTTCCAAATCCTTTTTTACAAATCTGGGTTTCTCCACTTAAGAGTTATTTATTTTGACATCTCAACATAGATGAAGACGAATTTGAAAGTCAAGATATGTTACTAAGATATGACTACTTTTTATTTTGAAAACACCTTACTATACTACCTACCACCCACTTAACACATTGTTATCGGGCAGTTTTTCATCGACCCCGACCCTAATTATACTCCACCAGTCTGCAGCTCGACCCTCAGTATACTTATCACAAGTAACCGCAACACCCAATTCCCATCTGTAAAATGTTTTTTGGCATCTCTTTCTCTATACCAAAAGTAAGCAAAGAGAACGCTCATAAGTATCTCCCGCTCTCTACTAACAGTATGTAAAAGACACTTTTAAGCATTTCCCGCAAACAATGTGTTAACAGTTTAACCGGATCCACGCGGCTCGCATAACCGTATGTGTTTTCACAAAACATTCCCTGTACGCGGCTGACATAACCCTTTGTGTTTTTACTTTGCTCCAAGTTTCGAACCTCAGTTCAACTTGGAGGGATTTTTTCATGGTGTGGAACTTTGGATAAAATAATACGTCAATCCTTGGCCTTATGACATCTGTTGAAATATCTGACTAATAATTTGTAACATCACAAGGATAAATAAAAGAACAGATCCCTGATTTTTCTTTCGGTCGGTAATTAGTCCGCGCCATAATCATGCCCCATATCTGTCTCACTCTCGACGCTACGCATCGCCAGTGGGTAAGAGTGACACACGATGCGTGCTTTGATTTATTTATGTTACGATCTAATTTGTTTATATTACGATATATTTCAAGAATAATGTGACACAAGTGTATAGAGTACCAAAAAGGCACAATGAATCCCATTGAACATTTTTGTTTAGGAAAATAAATCATTTCTTAACTAAATACATGATAAAAGTAATCATTTCAAAAAAATACCGCCGCGCACGGGCGTCTCTTAGGAACAAAGTTAACGCGGTTAAAAGGTTAATGCTGTCTAAATATCATTATTAGTTTTTCATATTCTTTTTCCATTTTTCAGTATTTAACTGAAGAAGAGAGGATGTTAATTGACATCCTTATTGACGAAGGCTCCCAAACCCTGGGAACGCTTGACCATGCCACAGTCCAGAGCCTTTACAAGTAAGTTTACTAACAAACTAACCATTATGCGTAGGTTAGGTTAGTAATATCATATCACACAATATTTTACTAATTTAAACTTATAATTGCCTTCTTTGCGTGGATTTTATTATTATTATAGTAGATCTACATATAGATAAGATAAATATTTTACTACTTACATACAAACCACTAATTTCTCCACTTGTTATCTTGCTTACTTTATGTTTATATGACTCAACTAACCACTCAAATGACTTATATTAACAAATTGGCTTTAAACCGTGAAATGTAAACACTAATGCAATAATCATATTAACACATTATTAAACATTAAAATTATATTTTTCTTTACCTAACTAAAGGTTAACAAACTTCAAAATATGTAATTATAAGTTGAGCCAAACTAAGATTTTGATTGACCCGAGGACCAACATGCACTGAGTAGTACCTGTAGCAGAAGGCTGATCACCTTTCCTCCGTGTATTTAGCGATCAAGGTAACACTGCTTCTATACGATGCAGTGCCCTATGCACCATTGGGTGCAGATAAGGGTTAGAAGAAGGGTTAGACAGGCGCTGTGGCGTAGTTGGGTAGACTGGCGTCGCGGGTTCGATTCCCGCCAACTGCGAAAACGAATTCAAGAAATATTTATTTTCGATTAGTCTGCGTGTTTGTGATGTATTTTTCTCATTTACCTTCCCTATCCTTACTATCCACCTCCAGACAAGCATATAGCTTGACAAGTTGTATAGCTTTAAAAATTTATGTTTTCATTAACATTTTCTTTCAGGAAAGGTCTAGTGTACATCGATGTTCCAATAACGGGTGTGGACAGAGTGAGAGTCCCTCCTTTGCAAGGCTTCGTCATGAACAGGGTCATGGGTGACTACTTCGAGACCCTCCTGTATAAAATATTTGTTTCCATCGATGAGAACACTTCGGTCAGCGAATTGTCATCAGTCTTGCAAGTGGACGTGGACCTTGTGAAGCAAGCCGTGTCGTTGTATTGCCGGCTCGGATTCGCCCAGAAAATTGACGTGCCGCCGATCAATACTCTGCATCCGTCTTGGCTGAACCTGACTCCGGTCAAAATGTAAGAAAATTTACCTATTTTATACATATTTTAACACATTTTTTGTACATATTTGTGAATGCACCGACTAAACACACAAACCGATGCATTCCGTGGTTGCGGGCATACTTTTTTGTACCTGAATGTCCAGGATACGACTCATTGCGTCTGGGCGATAATATACATAGTCGACGTATCACATATGTTTGTATATGTAGAGTGGTCAAATACGTATATATTTTATTTTGACACAGTATGTTAATGCATATTTTAACATGTTTTGAATGTTGAAAGCATTAACTTTGTGGATCATATTGATATATTATTTCGAGAAATAAAAATACTTTGTGTTCTGATCCACTCACATTTTTATTAACCACCTAGTTTCGGCAACAACCTGTTGCCCTCTTCAGGGTTAGATTTATTGTAACCCTAAAGAGGGCAACAGGTTGTTGCCGAAACTAGTTGGTTAATAAAAATGTGAGTGGATCAGAACACAAAGTTTTTTTATTTCTCGAAATAATATACATATTTAACACTTTTTTTTAATGTAATTTTGTACATATTTATGAATGCACTGACTAAACACACAAACCGATGTGATTTTGCACATTTTCGTAACAAGCACACACAAAAATGAATATTTCTCTTAGTCATTTAACCCTGATCTAATAATATGTCAAGGCACTATGCCATTGGTAAAAGTACAAAATATAAAAGCAAAAAAATTGAACATTACATACTTCAGACGGGAATGATATTTGGACCCGTTTGGTCGATTGATGCTTAAGAACGTAGATATTGTTACGACTAGTTTCGGAAGCTACAGATTCAAGCCGATTCAATTTTCAATCCAATTAGATTTATTCAATAGTTTATATATACATGACAAACTTACATATAAGGCGTGTTTTTATGAATATAAATTACAAGTAAAAAGGTAAAAAGACTCTTGTTAAAGGTAGTAGAAGAATCTCACTTAGGAATACCCCCTCAGACACATGGAACAGATGAATATCCGGCGTGATATTGTTCATCACAGGCATAACCATCATCAGGTTGGTCCTGTACATAAGAATGTGCTTCAGATGCTTCTATCTGCGGAATTGAATATAAACGAGTTTGTATTCAATCATTTCATACTCATATCATACTCATTTGAAACTAGTCATAACAATATAATACTCGAGTGGTAAAAAACAAGTGTTTTATTTATAATTGAATCGTGTCTTACCACAAAGTGAACGATAAATAACATAAGTGTGGGTTTGTTTGTTTCTAGCGTTCGGCCGGTCACACCATTAACATTCGACCAGTCCCAGTCCAGTTCTCTGGAGATGGAGCCAGTCTTGACTAACCTGCCTGAAACTCCTCTAAAAGAGGAACGGGTGTGTACGCCACTTTGTTTCACTAATTTACGTGTTGGCATACATGACTAATGATAAACAGTTTTTCTAACCGTGTTTCTGTGTACTTGTTCACTTATGCAGTTCCATTTGCAGCCAATATTTCCCGGGGTTTACAAGGATACCAACTGTGATGATAGAAAAGGACCACGATTTGCATTTTTATTTGACTCCACGTTGACGGCGTATCTCATGATGGGAAATTTGTCTCCGGTAAATATAAATATTGTATTACAGTTTTTATCATTATTGCAGACAAAACAAACTGTGCGAATCAAGGGAGCGGTGATTTTTCCAAGAAAAATTATGCAAATGCACATGCGCAAGTAATCAGTAAAATTCGATATGCATTATCAGCGAACTGGACATCAGTATCATATAAAACAGTGTTCCGCAAAGTTTTTCCATTAAAGGTACACCTACCAAATTAAGAATTTCAGAGGTGCATATATATCTACCATATTATGGTAACATATTTAACATATTGTGTTAAATGCAAAATTTAAGCCTACTTAACTGAGCGCAATCTCCGGTAAATATTGTATTCTTGGCTTTCACTTTGTCACCACAAAGTCCCCCTTTTATCGGGGACTATTTCACAGGACTCTGCTGTACTTTATGATAATATGTACTTTATGATAGCAAAAAGTGACCCTCAACAGCACCCAATGGTGCATATTATATGAAGATGTCTTTCGAGGAAGATCCATGGCGATTGCCTGGTTCACAATATGTTCAGGTTCTCTGAGTCCTATGTGCCCATACCATCTCAATTGCCTTTCCTCTACCTTACTAGTGATGCCTGTTACGCCCAGGCTTCAACGAATGTGTGACCTCTTTATTTTGTCTCCAAGGGACATTCGCATTTCAGCTGTGTTTAGTTGCCTATATTAGGTGTACATCTTCCAGTATTCGCATTATTATTTTACGATCCAAATAAAACATAGTAAATGTCATCTTTATCAACTAAGTACGCCTATTTTATTTTTGTTAATTTTGCATTATTGCATTGTTTTATTATAGCCATATTTATCTTTCTTCAGGATTTGAAGAACCACGCAGTGACAATGTTTGAAGTTGGAAAATTATGTGATGAAAGCATAAACAGTTTCCTTGATGAACTTGACAAGGTATAATTATTTTTATTGTGTTACTTTTAGAATGAGTTAACCTTTCAATTATCTGCAAAAACAGTATTTTAAGAAAAAAATCAGTCACGTAAAATGTTACCTGGATTTAGAAAAAATTATGTTGCGATTTAACGAATACTGGGTCTTAAGAGATCTCTTATATTCAGATTTTACTGTATACCTTTTGTTCTTTAAATTTTGTTTCCTTTCATTTAAAATTAACATTTATTACCGTAAGTTTTTTTTAAATTTATCGGCCTTTTCCAGATTGGTTGGCAGGACATCGAAGGGGAAGCCAAGCGCTACTGGACCCACGCCCTGGTCCTCCGCTCCGCCTTGCGAGCCCTCGCTCCCCTGCGACCGCTGGACCTCGTACGATGCGAGAGCCTACAGTCCCTAGACACAGCAACGGCTGCCCGACTGCTGAACAACAAGTACAAGTGAGTAGGACTATGGATTACCCGAATCAAGCTCACGGAAAATACCAAATTAAATTGGAGATTGTGAATTTTTATAAAATGATTTTATTTTGTCACAAAACGCACTGTATGACATATTGTACGCGTAGGGCGAGTAGGAACGTTTCCGTGGTTGCGAGTATACTTTTTTGTACCTAAACGTAGTATTACGGGATATGACTTGTTGCTTTCAGGCGATAATCCGCTAAAGCGGATGTTGATACGTAGATAGGGTGGTTAAATACATCTGTTTTGAACAAAGCATTGTTAATGCACTCACAAGGCCAAATTTTCTGACATAAATAAATTCAGTAAAATCATAAATTGTTTTCAAAGTGAATGCAAATTGAATGAACACTTTCAGACTGCTGGTGTCCATGGCCCCCTTGTCTCGCGAGGTGCGCCCCCCTGCGGGCGCCCCCTCCACGCCCCCCTTCCTGGGCCCCTGTCCGCAGGAGACCAACTCCCTCTGGTTCAAGCTCTACATCTACCACATCACGGGATATGGACCCCCGACGCTCATACTCACCAAAGGTACGCCAAATCCAATACATCGCTCTCCATAGTCAGACACTTTGCAGTCCTAAACTTAGATCAAGACATCCCAAATAGCCAAAGGCCAGGCCTCCAAGAAATCATTGCTGAGCTGAGTGAGTACTGTGTAAAGGTGGAGACTGACTGGAGCATTTCGTCGTAACATTGCTCGCGGCGATGCATTCGAGCATCCGAAACTATGGATGGAGCGCTCGGCTCGCTGTACTGACTGCCTGAATGCTCGCATCATAACATGTTACGTTACGACGAAATGGTCCAGTCTCCACCTTAAGCCTAACTACTACAGGGTGAGTCATTATGACGTTTTTTTTTCAATAGACAGCTTGTGCTTAGGTTCTGGTTGAACTGCCACGGTAATTTTATTCAGTTAAATTTGACATTTCATTATGGGAAGACTTGAAAAACAGGGCGACAACGTTTACAAATTGTTGAATTTCAAGATCCACTGTTTTCGACCAAAATATTGTTCAGTGATGGGACCCATTTCTGGCTCAATGACTACTAATAATGACATTGAATACAATTGATCAGGTGTCATAACAGATTTTTCATTTCAGTTTTACTTTTATGACGAGCGCCGTGGCGTAGTTGGGAACAGTAGACAGTCGACTGCGAAACTGGTGTCTAAGTGCGAAATAAATTCAAAAAAGATTTATTTTCAATGGTCCGGGTGTTTGTGATGTATTTTTCACATTTACCTCCGTTATCCTCACTATCCTACCTGCAGACAAGCCTCTAAAAAACTATTTCTTAAAACCTATTGTGACACGTGTTTTGATGGATTCCGCATCATTTTCAAACACCATGTGTCATAAAAGATTATTTAAATTGTAGTATTTACCTAGTAAAAGTTAAAATTACCACCCTTAAGTGACTGCTGAATCAATTGATGAAAATACAATTTTTTTAATTTTTGTTATGCCAAAGCAGGTCAGGTCAGGTTAGGAGTCGAAAATCCGCGGGTGTGTATGAGGAGATGCATGAACGTGGAAGAGGCGAGGAATGTTTGCAAGGACAGAATGGTGTGGCGTTCTATTGTCTCTGCCTACCCCTGCGTGAAGCGGCGTGATGGTTAGTTAGTTAGTTAATTTTTGTATTTCCAGGAAGCGTGTTGAAGCACCTCCCCCGCCTGTTCCTGGGCTTCTCCCGCCTGCTGGTGTCCTCCTGGCAGCACGAGGCCGTGGTGCTGCCCACCTGCAACTTCCTGGCCATCAACGCCACCCTCAAGTACAGCCCCGTCATGGTGCAGGCCTACGGGGTGCGCGACGCGGCCACCACCGCGCTCCTCCCCTTCCCCCCCTGCGAGGATGACAAAGGTATATTGATGATTCTTCCCCTATCTCTGTCGGGACAAAACTATAGCAAGTTGCTATTTTAATTCTGGCTGGTTTTTGGTGGCGTATGGCCGTTATGATGTAGATAGGGTGACCAGAGTAAAAATGAAAGAATGCTGTACTTACAGTTAGTCCTTTTATTTAAATAAATGCGATAACACTGGAATCAGATAATTACAAAATACTTTACAATATATATATATAGTTAAAGAAATGAAATGAAAGTCGCAATAAAAACGTCTGTCTGTTTCAACGAACAAAGCAGCTCTCGCCGTTTCGGAGATTCTGTCGCTTTATCGCCGGTTTCGCTCGGAGATCTCCGGTTTAGTTCGTCTCGTTACGCTCCCGTCCTGCTAACGCCAGCGCTGCAAACTCGACAATGTGGCTACATACCCCACAAAACTAAATCACCAGTAAATTACAAGTATATTTATATTTACCTATCCTTTACGGTGCTAAAAACTTCTGTGTGCGACGGTGATATGTATTTTGTACACCATATGAAAATGTGATTTAAAAAGGGAAAAAATGTGTATATGTATTCCTAAATGTTTCTTTTATTGACAATAGTTGAAATGTATCATTTTTGTAATGTTAGCTCTGGTAAGTATCTGAAAACGAGAAAAATACATTGCAAGTAACCAGTATAGCTAGCGTAGCGGCACGACCACCCCGAAGAATGACTTGTGCGCCACTAATAGGAGATCAGCAAAAACAGTGTGAAGCCGCGTGCGCTAGTACGCAGAGGCAACACGAACGCATACACTGGGAAACGTTTGTGTATTGATGATTCTATCCTGGATTTTTTTTTACAATTTATTTCCGTCACTGCAAATGAATTACTTTATATTATAATAGTTTTATGCAATATATGTAACTATTGTATTAGAGAGGAATATAAAAATTCTGAGCCCGTACGTATAATATTTTATATAGATATTCTCATTATTAGAGACGAATTGTAGTAAATACACATAATAGAATGCACACTGTGTTCTTCTTAGATGAAAACGGTGCTCCTTGGTGGCAGCATTCGGCTCTCAAAAGGTTATCATCCAGCGTTGACTTGGAACACACGTGTGGGTACATCACTATGGTGGATATTGGCGTACCAGATTGGGGTATAGAAAAAGTACCCACTGAAGTCTCACTCGGAAAAGCACCAACACGTATGTTTTTTTATAATATTATGTTCTTCTTTGTATGTCATGTCAAGTCACTATCACTATGATGTGATTATCACTTGAGAGGGTATGTGTTGTTGTCTTGGGCAGCTCTAAACACCGTCTCGACTGTTCTAATTCCCGTCCATTCTCATATAGCCAGGAGATCTGCCTTCTGCTCACACCAAATCGACCTTTTTTTATTCATTACAGTTTTTAATGTAATAAATAATAAAAAAAGTTTTGAATTTAGTTTTAAATGATTTAAAAATCCTGCACGTCAGGTACCACGTCTAGGGTTATATGAAATAAATATTATAGTAAAAAATCCTCTTATTTTTGTGGAAATCGAGCTTTGTACTTCCAAGCATGGTAGACAAGCACAATAACCACTACACTGCGATGTTAGACATATATTTTCCATGTGCCCCATCTCCTCTATAATAAATTTGATAAGAAGTTTTTTTTTTGCCAAAATAATACCGCGGTACATTTGTTCCAGAAGCATTTAAACGGAAATCAAAAACAGTGAGAATCCCATCTTCCCAGATGAGTTTTGACGAATCAGTCGTAGACAATCAGAACGTTTTTGACAAATTGAAAGAAAGCCAAGGTACAAGTTCAAATGTCGCGAGAACTTCGTCCAGCGAGGATGTGCTTATCAACGAGGAGCGTTTGAGAAAAGAGATAAGTGAAAAACTGCTTTTGGATCAGAACGCGGCCCACGATAGTCGTTTGCAATCGCCGAACGAATCGCACTTTGCCGTCACCCCGACCGTACAAAGCAAAACACACTCTCCGGCTAATGGTTTTACGAGCGCCGACTGCTCGAACCTTCTCTGCCAGGAACTAGATCAATTAGAAAACCAAAACGAAGATTGCGACAACCCTCACTCTTGCAAGATAAGCGATAAACGAAAAACGGGCACGGAGAACGAACTGGAGTTCAAAACGAGTGACGTGTTACGACTGGAGTCCATCGACAACCTCATGAGTCCAGTGGACGAGAATATTTCTATGTTCTCGCAGCTCAATAAGGAATCACAATCTGGCGGAGAAGATTCCACTAAACTGGCTGATGGCAGCTCCGGCGGGGAACTTGAAGACACAAATTTAGAAGATGTCCATAAAAAGATTGCAAAATCTGAAGTAAGTAATTAATACGGCTCGTTACAATAATACACATTCTGGATTATGTGAAAAATGATAAACAGTTGAGAGAAACAGTAAATATAAATGGAAAATAAATTTAAATGTTTTATATCAATTCTAAATTAAATCATTTATTTATTTGATGAAAAATCTTACGAATAGTGACTGTAATGGTCGATATAAAGACTAGCCGGTGAATGTAAGATGTAATTAGAAATAAATACTTGTTATTAGGTGTAAGAAACTAAACTCTGCAAGTTGCAAATGATTGATCACAAATTAAGAACAATTTTTTTTTAAATGCACAAATAAATGTTTGCAAAGATTAAAAGTATTGATTTTAATTCACGTTAAAAATGTAACGATTGTTACATTGGTTCGTAACAGTCGTTATACATAATATAACTTGGTCCACTTGGTCTAAACTATATTGGTCTATTTTTCTATAAATACCCAAAAGTACACAAATACTGAATCTATTACTCGAGGGTTAAATTCAGTATTTGTGTACTTTTAGACATGAAATATATTTTTATTTTAATTGATATTTTTGATATGTAATAGCTTCTGATGCCTCATAGTGATCATCCCAAATAATTTGTGTATCGTACGCATTTTACTAAAAATATTAATCTTGCAGAAATGGACCCTTCTAGAATGTCATTTTGGAATTCCCTTATTCGATGAAGACGCCAATCAAAAAATTTGCAGCGCAATAGTTACCAGACTGTCCAAAAAAGAAAGGTAGGCTCTCTAAAATATCTCTTACCTGTCCTTTTTTAAACACATCAGTGCCGAGTATGTAAGATCCGCAATAACCAATACGTAGCCACAGTGTGCACTGTGTTTCTGTTGGTATCCAATCAAAAACCCATGTTTTCCCTCCATTTTAGCTTTAGATTCATCTGTCAGACTACGCTATGATATATACTCTATAATATATAGTTAGACAGCACTCAGTAGTATCAGTGTCAAAGTACTTCAAGCTATCCGGCGAGTATGGCCATTCATGGTTGTCAAAACTAAACTTTCCTCAAAGGAGCATGTGCATATATAAACGCCCGCGCTTATTATAACTAAAGCCCGGTGACATTTATTTTTAAAATGGCACTTGTACTGCCATCTGTGGTTTTATTTAAACACTAAACCGACACCAGATTATTTTCCTGTTTTACCCATCACACTTTACTTAAAACTATTTTTAACCCAAGTAAAATGTTGATAATTTTGACATAAATTATGTTATGTTTTTCATTATATTGATATAAAAATATAAATAGTAAAAAAAAGAACTTACTCCCTGATAGTTTTTTTCTGCAGAAACTCATATCGCTCACTCCTTTCAAAAACGTCATAAATCAAAAAACTTGATTTTTCAGGAGGACGTTTTTAAAGTTTAAAAATATAATACAATGTATTAAAAATAAATATCAAGCTACTTATTAAACTTTTTACTGTGGAACAGATCTTTTTAGGTAAAACCTGAAGGTTCTTTCTCCATTTGAAAAATACATTTAAAAAAATAAATAAACAATACCTTTTCTTCAAAATGCAAAAACAACACTTTCTGCCCTGTAGCGGATAAATATCAAGTTAAAAATATACCTCTTTTGCTGAGATATAGTATATTTTCTGGGCATTCCGAAAACGTGCATAACTGAAAATTGACGATTTTTGATTTATGACGTTCTTGAAAGGAGTGAGCGATATGTTTGACAGGTTAAATTTATAAAATTGTTATTATGTTATTAAATTTATTATTTTTTTTTGTTTTTGCAGCTTGGAAAAACTCACAGAATCAAATAAAACACTCTCACAAAATTTGCTCACATTTATTTCTCAATGTCAAGTAAGTAAATAACGTTTTGTAATTTTTGAAGTGAATGCCATGTACCGGCTCTTATTTTGAAAAGATTGACCTAAAATATAGATCATTTTTGCCGTGTTAAATATGAGACACTGTCTGTCACATCATTGTCTATTTTGTATGCTGATCAAATACAAAGCTCTCAACAAAAGACAGATTGACTACTTGACAGCCCAATTTTGTCGAGAAAATTCGCAAGTGCAAGAAATCGTCACCAATCAGTTGAAAAAAGACTGCCTGAACACTGCTCGGGTTAGTCAATAAAAACAAATATATTTGTCTCAGGCAAATCAATACTAAGAAGTCGGAATACGATTTTCCTGAGCAGCACTCCTCGCCCGAGTCACGCTCGGGACAAACTGGGAACTGGGTAACAAAATAAAATAAAGTATACATATCTGTATTTTTTATTTCAGTACTTTCCCGGTGAAGACATGGGTATAGTAAAAAGAGGCCATCTCGTTCCCCTTCCGAAGAAAAATCTGGCTTTTGAAAACGGAAGAATCAGCCTTTGGACAGGAAAATAAATGTAGTGCAAAAAATGTATCCAAAATATGTTTTATTTTCCAAATGTTTTATATATTTTGCGAATATAATATGGCAATAATTTAATGAACGATTGAGACGTGTGTCATGAATACTTTTTGTAGAGTCAACTAATGATAAACTAATGCAATATTTACATACAAATTTATAGATATGTAGTATATTGTTTCATACCCACAAATCAACTCAATCAATCAATCAATCAAATCAATCATATTTAGAAACTCATAAATTCACAGAAGAAGACATTCTGTACAGCTTTGAATTTAAGGACAATATAATTTTTTTAATATTATGACAGCAATTTACTACCTACCCATATAATATGTACTTACCTGCATATTTTAAAACTACCAAGAACATTTATGTATATAACATTGCCAAACTGTAAATTTTTTTATACTTCAATGGAATTTTTTTTATTTCTTATTTGTGTAGTATAAAATAGTAAAAAAAAAATACAATCTAAACGCTTTAATACCTTTTCTTAAGTATGTATATAAAATGTGTAGAAAATAAAAATGCTTCCAGCGTCTCTTTGATCGAAATAAATTAGAATAGCACCATGCCTTTTGTATAATAAATTGTCACATATTATGTATAAATTTGCGGAAAATGTCCCTTTGGATTAATATCGCTAACATTCCAAAAAAGTTTTTTAAACCCTAATTAGAAATCCAGACATTCATTTATTTTCAATGTATGTAACAGAAAAAAGATTTGATTTTCTCCACAAATTAATATGCTAGTTCTTAGTTCTATTAGCAAGAACCATTAATTTGCTACAACTTGTATTTTTGTGTGAAAGTAAATAGACACCATAAAAATCACTACTCAAGTGGATTTTTTTATCTTCATATAAATAATTTTGTTTGTATTGACGGTGGTTAGAAAAAATGACGTAAATAGCTCAGTGTGAACTCTATCTATCCAGATTTGACTATTTTTTTCTGCTATAAATGCGCTCTCGGGTTTGTGTGATTCTGAAAGCTTTTGGGACATTTCAACCGTCCAAAATCTATCGTCCGAGTGAGGGTTGACACTTAAGCGAGCCACATTTGTATATATTTATATATTTTGTTATATATATATTTTGTAGATTAAACCTTGTAAATTTTAAGAGGCTATAAAGTACTCAAAATTTCATTCCATCCACAACATTCTAAATTACTAGATACATTCATATTGAATTACACAAGTCCAAATTATGTGAATACTTTTTTTACAGATGTAACAAATTAACAAGTTTTGTTTGCCTCTATAGTGTAAATGGTTAGCGCGTTTGGCTAATGTGCTAGAGGTTCGATCCCCAGAGTGGTAAAAATAAATATTACTGATTTTTTCACTCTAATATTTATTTGTTGCCGCCAAAAGTGCAGGACTGGTCACCTTGGCTTCTGTAATTAACGACCAAGATAACAACACTGCTTCAATGCGATTCAGTGCTGTGGGCGCCATTGGGTGCGAATAAGGGTTAAAAGATTTTTTTTTTTTTGTGACTTTAAAACGTTTATTTTAGGTTTAATCGATAATACCCACTGTTTTACAACAAATACAATTTAAATTCCTTAGATAATATATTTTCAGCTGATTATATTTAATTCTAACATTCATAATTTCTCAATTCATAATTTTATAACATTTTGCCTTTTTAGTGCCGAGTGTTTTAGCTTTTCTAGATAGTTCTATCGAAAATGTATATCACTAAATCGGTTAATATTCTGTTTTTCAATAAGAATTTCCACACAGTAGGCTTTCAATTATCCATCAACTAAAATACGCAATACATGAGAGAATGATTTCCAATTCAATTTCAACTATGTGATTTTTCATTTTATATTCTACAAAATAACTTAGTTTTAAAATCCCTATTATCTTATTATAATTTTTATCCAAACAACTTATTAAAAAAAAAAAAACTATATTGTGCAAAAAATTGTTTGGCGGTTAGCAGATCACTAAAACCACTGTAACCTGTGAACTCACTGTCCGAATGCTATGTAATTTTGACACATCGCTCACTCCTTTCAAGAACGTCATAAATCAAAAAACTTGATTTTACAGGAGAACGTTTTTAAAGTTTAAAAATATAATACAATGTTTTAAAAATAAATATCAAGCCACTTATTGAACTTTTTACTGTCAAACAGATGTTTTTAGGAAAAACCTGAAAGGTTTTTTCTCCATTTGAAAAATATTTAGTATATTTTAAAAAAATAGTTGAACAATACCTTTTCTTCAAAATGCAAAAACATCACTTTCTGCCCTGGAGCGGGTAAATATTAAGTTTAAAATATGCCGCTTTTGCTGGGATATAGTACATTTTCTGGGCATTCCGAAAACATGCACAACTCAAAATTGACGATTTTTGATTTATGACGTTCTTGAAAGGAGTGAGCGACATATCGTTTGAAGGTTGGTAATATCGAAAAATCATGAGGTTGCCAGCAGTGTTGCCATATATGTGTCAGACTAGAGACTTAATTCAGCGATGTGAAGATAGTTTTTAGTATTGATGAAGAAGCTGTTAACTTTGAAATTGTATAATGATTTTTAAACAAAGTGATTCTATAAGTTAATAAATAAATGGATTTAAAAAAATAAACACAGATTAAAAGACAGTTAATCACAGATAATTGGGTAAACTATAAATAACACATTATGTACTCAATTTTTTACTGCAGTATTATTCAATGCATTTTTTATTTTTATTTATTGAAATAATAATATATGTTACATAAGCGCCAGATTTTATGTGAATGTTACTATGCATAATTATTATAAAGAAAAAAATGAGAGATACACACTTCTTTGATTATATATTATATTTTAAAAACCAATTAGTTTCTAGTACAAATAATTCAATAGATTTGTATGTATTGTAGATAAATAACCAGTGTGATAGTAAATGATTTATGTAATTAGTTTTATAGAAAAGTTTTGTGATAGAAAAATACATGTATATATGTATATGTATATATATATATATATATATATATATATATATATATATATATATATGTATATATATATATATATATACATATATATACATATATATACATATATGTATATATATATATATATATATATATATATATATATATATATATATATATATATATATATATAACATATCTTAGTGAATTGGCTTCCTTTTAAAGTACTTATTAAGCATATGGTAGTCGTTCCATATTTTTTTACATCTCATTACGTTCATAAGAATTCCTCGAATATAATAACTGGAAATTATCAACATTGGTTTTTCTTATCAACTTATAAATCAACTTAAAATAAAAATTATTTTATTGTGGAAATTATTAATAGCCTAATAGCACTTTTGAAAAGAACCAAAGGATTACTGTTACAATATTGTTTTATATTTAATTTATTGATTTCGCATTTACTTTGTGAAAAATAACATGATGATATGAAAAGAATATAAAAAGAAAACGCTAGTATGAGACCACTTTTTAAGTTTATTAATACGACTTGTTTCGAGAACTGTGATTTTAAAATGTGACGACAGATGAGAATTTTTACAGATGTGAAAACAGATGAGAATCAGCAGGTGAAAAAAAACAATATATAATTATAACGTTAATAATAAAAATATACATAATTATAACAATAAATAATAATATGAAAATAAACAGTAAGTAATAGACGGGCGCCGTGGCGTAGTTGGGTAGACGCTTAATTGGGAAACTGGTGTCGCGGGTTTAATTCCCGCCAATTGAAAAATGAATTCAAGAAGATTTATTTTCAATTGGTCTGGGTGTTTGTGATGTATTTTTCACATTTACCTACCCTACCTGCAGACAAGCATCTAAAATAGACGCTTTGCGAGTTATCCCTTTTTTTTAAATTGTTTAAAAATGTTTGTATTTTCTCCTGTTGAGAACATCTGTAGTTCTTGAAACTAGTCGTGTTTACAATTATTAAACTCAAAAATTATCTTATAGAAGTGTTTTCTTATTTTATTTAAAAAATCTACAAGAAAAATAATGTTACCTTTTTTTGTAATAATTTAATATATATTTTTGTTATTATTTAAATTTATAAAACATACAATATTTTCTAAAAGAGATATCATGTTTGGTTATATAATTTATATTTATTTGAACAAATTTTAAAGTTTATGTAAAGTTTTTTTTTCATCCGTCATTTGATTCCCTCACAAATGAAAAAAATCTGTATAATTACTTTCTCCAATCAAAAGTGTGTTTTGATCCTCTCCTAATTGCCTATTGATTTGTAATGTAAAATATATAAATGAAACGTAATATAAGATTTTATTTCTAAAATAAAAAGCTGTTTAATTCCAACCCTTTTTTTAACAAACCTTTTTTAATTGCTTAATCAATTTGAAAACAGATTACTAGTTTTATTGGCTTAAAACTGATCACGCCAATCAAAGTACAAAATTTAGTTTCGTATTACGTATTTAAAGCTTTATATTCGACATCAAAAACTTAAGCTAGAAAAGAATTTAAGCAAAAAGTGTATATAAATATACAAAGTAAAAGTAACAAAAATGCCATTCCAATTGGGTGACCGAAAATGTAACATTTACCTTTTCACACCTCTAAAATCAAGACAGTAGACAGGCGCCGTGGCGTAGTTAAGTAGACGCTCAACTGCGAAACTGGTGTCGCGGGTTCGATTCCCGCCAATTGCAAAATAAATTCAAGAAAGATTTATTTTCAATTGGTCTGGGCGTTTGTGATGTATTTTTCACATTTACCTACATCAGAAAATTCCCAGCACCACTTCATAAAAGGTAAATAAGAGGGTCTATGAGATGTGGGCAGAAGGCGGATCTCTTGGTTACGGAAAATACGAGACTGGATGGGGGTAAGTACAGTTGAGGTGCTGTTTAGAGCTGCCCAAGACAGGGACACATCGCTCACTCCTTTCAACAACGTAATGTATCAAAAAACTAGATTTTTCAGGAGATCATTTTTAAAGTTTAAAAATACAATACAATGTATTTAAAATAAATATCAAGCCATTTATTGAACTTATTACTGTGCAACAGATCTTTTTAGGTAAAACCTGAATGTTTTTCTCCATTAGAAAAATATTTTTAAAAAAATAATTAAACAATACATTTTCTTCAAAATGCAAAAACAACACTTTCTGCCCTGTAGCGGGTAAATATTAAGTTATAAATATGCCGCTTTTGCTGGGATATAGTACATTTTATGGGCATTCTGAAAACATGCACAAGTGAAAATTGTCGATTTTTTATATATGACATTTCTCAAGTTTAAGTTGACATTGAGGGATCTGACACGACACATGAAGAGGAAGAAGAAGAATTATTACTTTTTTTACGTTATAGCCAATTTCGCCATATAATAAAATGTTAATATTACGTAGCACTGAATAATTTCATTAATTCATTGAAATTAATGCAATACGGTGTTTAAAAATGATGCAGAATGTATTGAAACACGTGTCACAATACATTTTAAGAAATAGTATTTACAGAGTCAATTTTAAATTAAAAACTGGATAAATTCATTAGTCAAAATAAGAAGTATTCAAAATTCTGTTGAAACATATTTTTAGTCTCATACTTTTACATTTTTATACATATTATTGATTACACATATTTATTTAAAAAAAAAAACTTTTTTCCACTTACCCTCTTCCGTAGTAGCTATATGTAGCACCTACTACACCAAAGTTAGTCAGACATACACATTTTATTGTATTTTTTATGTACACATTTGACAATCAAAAAACTTGATTTTTCAGGAGAACGTTTGTAAAGTTTAAAAATATAACAAATTTGTATTAAAAATAAATATCAAGCCACTTATTGAACTTTTTACTGTGCAACAGATCTTTTAAGGTAAAACCTGAAGGTTTTTTCTCCATTTGAAAAATATTTAGGGTAGTTTTAAAAAAATAATTAAATAATACCTTTTCTTCAAAGTGCAAAAAACAACACTTTCTGCCTTGTAGCAGGTAAATATTAAGGTAAAAATATGCCTCTTTTGCTGGGATATAGTACATTTTCTGGGCATTCCGAAAACATGCACTACTGAAAATGGTCAAATTTTGATTTATGACGTTCTTGAAAGGAGTGAGCGATATGTTACATAAATATTGTAATTTATATCAAATGTGTCTTAACACATTAAAGTAAAAAAGGGAAAATTATTGCAAAAATGCCGTTTTGCAAAAAAAAAATATTAAACAATAAATTTTGTAAATTTGATCTTCAAATTTATTTTGATAAAAATGAAAACAGTATTTCAAACCTAAAAGAGTAAAGGAAGAAACAAGAAAATAGTACTTTAGACAGAGGTCGTCAATATTTTTATGCACGTAAGTGTAAAAGTTGTAAAGCTTACTACAAACTAAAGAAAAAAAAAGACAAAATATTTCCACATACAAAAACTATGGAAGAATATGAATAAGTTGAACTTCCAAGGTTTTTCAAAAATAAAAAAAATAAAAAAATTTAATTTTACTTATTATAGATAAAAGTACCATATTCATACCTATCCCTAGCTAGCTAATGAATAATATTTTACAAAAGATGTTGTTTTTAATACTAAACAAAATCTAATCACGCGGATTCTGCATTCCCGGTCACTAATGTGATAATGGCACGCAATAATATAAATGCCAATTCTACTTACATATTTATAATAAAGTTAATATCCGAAGTCATTTTGCTTAAATTTTTACATGTACAATATTTATATTTTAGTATAATACAAATGCAAAAAAATAATATCCGCATTTTATAATGTTTTTACAAAATCACTAAAACTAAATCACAGTATGTAATATAAGTAGTTTTTATACTATTTTTATTAATTGGTTTATTAAAATTTATACATATATACAATTTTCAATAATACCTCCTTACTAGGTTTTTCCATGCCTAGGGCAGATTTTACAGTACTCATTCAATGAATAATTTCTTTGTCGTAAGTCATGCTATGTATGGCCGATGTATGGCCGATTAACTTGATTTATTTTGTATCTACCCACCTTCATTAACAGGTCTTCCATGAATTAGTTCCATTATTAAATGATTTTATGGATAATAGGAGTAGGTTATAGAGATTTATTAAAGAGAAGTTATTTTAACCAAATGTGTTTACTTTGTTTCCGAATTTAAGATTTTCTGGTTCTATTAATGTTTTCATGTAGAGTGTTATAGGAACACCAGGATAAGAGAAATATTCAAGATCCAGATGTCGTTAGGTGGGGAAGACAACGAAGGAGACAACGGTATGCGCATGTGAGGAGAATGGAACCATCCAGACTCCCCCACATTGCACTGCACGGTCAACCCCAAGGCAGACCACCAAAGAGATAAATTGACAGCTGAGAATCAACATTGCAGGAGGCTAATCCCTCTTAAAAACAGATGATAACAAAAGATGAAGTGTTACTGGTGACATTTACATTCTCATATAATTTCTCATCATATACCTTTGATCTTCGTGTACGTACGCATTGGGCAGCTGCTGTTCTTGTGCGTGCAGCGGAGCGGGCTCGGCGTTGACGAGGTAGCTCTGCTTGTCCGCGCTGTGAGTCTTGAGGTGCAGCTTGAGGGACTGCTTGGTGGCGTAGGTGTTGCCGCACACGCCGCACGCGACGCTGCGCTCGCCCGAGTGCTTGAGCGCGTGGTTCTCCAAGCACTTGCGGGTGAAGAAGGACAGCCCGCACTGCTGGCACTTGTGGTTCTTCTCCTGCAGGTGCACCCGGCGGATGTGGGCGCGCAGGTGGCTGCCCAGCTTGTACTTGCACGGGCACTGCATGCACTTGTACGCTTTCTCCTCGCGCCCGTGCTTCTCCGCCAAATGCTTGATTCTAAAGGAACGGGAAATGTATCAATTCTATGAAACACTAAATTTTTAACCCTTCGCATAAATTTTTTTTTTGTATGAATTTATCGTAGTCGTATAGGAGAAAATGATCCACTAACAAAATGTAAATTGTTCAGGAGGGCCATTTAAGTCACTTTTGCTTGGCAAGAAAATAAACATCAATGCAGTTAGTCATTTTTAAGAAATCATTATACTTCCAAGTTTAAAATCCTTTGGTATTTTTTCAGGGCAATATTAAGCTAGTAATTATACTTCCAAGTTTAAAACCCTTTGGTATTTTTTTCAGGGCAATATTAAGCTAGTAAGATATCAAATAGTCAATGATCATGTTTTTGTAAAAAATGCACTTGGTAACATTCTCCTGTATGACTATGATATACTGAATTAAATTCTGAGATGTATTTCGTGGGTGTACTGGCAATAAACGTTAACTCAAAAATATACAATTTTGACTTAATGATGCAGTATTATAATGTTTTCAACATTCTATAAACTGGCAAAATATACTAAGTAGTTTGAAATGTCATATTTATGTGGTTTTAAAAGTAAATTCAACTTAGTTTAATAGCGGGTATTTTATTCAGGCTAAAAGCTTTAAATAACAGGTATTATTCAAACAGGGATCTTAGAGTTAACGTTTTTTGCCAGTATACCCACGATTTGATGTACTTATATGATTCTAGTTTAATGTATTGAAAATAAAAAATATTTGATATTACCACATTGTTGTCAGGGGATTTTTTCATCGACCCCGGCCCTAATTATACTCTGCTGCTCAACCTCAGTATACTAATCACATGTAACCGCAAACCCAATACCCATGTGTACAACGTTTTTTGTCATCTCTCGCGCTCTACCAAAAGTAAGCAAATAGAACACTTTTAAGGGTCTCCCGCTCTCTACCAACAGTATGTAAAAGACGCTTTTAAGCGTTTTCCGCAAACAATGTGTTAAGACTTTATTTTCTTGGCACCATAGTGGGGGCACTCAGGTAGTACGGCAAGCCTTGCAAGCCGCCTCTACAGACTGTATATGTATTTGTATTTTCACCTGTCGATGAAAACATTTGTAGTTCTCAAAACTAGTCAGATTTGCAAAGCTTATGACCTTGGCTTGTTTGAGTGATCCCTTTTATACACTGTAATATTCATCATTCGACCCATGATTGGCAAGATTTTTTTTTATAATCATCTTCAGGATAATATATCGCTCACTCTTTTCAAGAACGTCATAAATCAAAAAACGTGATTTTTCAGGAGAACGTTTTTAAAGCTTAAAAATATAATACAATTTATTAAAAATTTATCAAGCCACTTATTGAACTTTTCACTGTGCAACAGATATTTTTAGGTTAAACCTGAAGGTTTTTTCTCCATTTGAAAAATAACTACTTTATTTTTTAAAAAATAATTAAACAATACCTTTTCTTCAAAATGCAAAAACAACAAATGCCCTGTAGCGGGTAAATATTAAGTTAAAAATATGCCTCTTTTGCTGGAATATAGTACATTTTTTGGGTATTACAAAAACATGCATAACTGAAAATTGACAGTTTTTAATTTATGACGTTCTTGAAAGGAGTGAGCGATATTCCTAAGTGTATTTTTGTCAGCTATAGAAATTATTCATGACTGATTTGGTTTGACTTATAATATACATATCTCACCTGGTATTATATGTGTTCAAGTTTTCCCCGCAAACGTTGCATTTGAATAATATTTTCTCTCCCTTGTGTTGTACTTTCACGTGTGTGTTGAGATTGGATTTGTTTTTAAATGACTTGTCACACATGTCGCAGTCGTGACGCACGTCTGTGTGTGTCTTAGTGTGGAACATGAAGCTTTTTCTTGTTGCGCATATTTTACCACAAATATCACATATATGATTCGGGTAGTGCTCCGGCATATGCTTCAAAAGCTCTCTGTAACAAAAATATAGAAATGATATTCAACCAGAGATGGTGCTGCAGTCAAATCTAATATGACATCTCATAATGAAAATCTTCAGGTAAAGTCCAAAAAAACCCCTTCACAGGATCTACTAACATTTCTTTCTTCCAACCATCCTCATCATACTCAACAGCTTTCATCGGCTCAGCATTACATTAAATTTTAATTATGCAACGAATTATTTGTAATGCTGTGTAAACTCTTAGTAAATATAAATAAAATATAAAAAGGCATTGAAGAATAAATATTTTTTACCAAATTCAATACTGAGTATTTAATTACTGAAATTAGCAACTAAACACTACTTAACTAGAACAAGAGGCATGAAGGTGAACTGCGCATTCCGGAAGACCATAAAAGCGAACAAAGAAGACAAGCATGTATAAAGAGGAACTCACCCAAAGAAGCTGAATTCTTTATGGCATATTTCACAAGTTCTGTCAGTATTGTCCAGGGCATATGGAAGAGTTTTTTGTTCACCAACATCAAACTCCGTCTACAAATATGAATTATTTTATGATTTTTTTTAAACTGTTGTTTTCAAATGTCATTGAAAAGACAACTATTAAATTCTAGTCATTATTTTGTAAACCGAACAATAAAATATCTTAAGAATTATAAAGCAATAAAATCAACAAACGATATGAGATTCTTTTCTCAATGAATTTATTAAAATATTTTTTTTTTAAACCCTCATCCACACCCCAATGGTGCATAGGGCACTGCTTCATATAAACACAGTGTTATCTTGATCGTTTACACATGAAGGAAAGGTGATCAGCCCTCCGCTTCAGGTACCAGTCCAGGGTAATATTGAATTAATATAACGGGGTAATATTGAATAAACATGTAAATATTATTTATTTATTAAATTTTTACTAAAATCAAATTTAGCTATAAAAAATAAACAAGCGTAAATGGAAATAAAATTATGTGAAGAGACAGACTTGTCTGCAGGTAAGGATGGTAAGGATAGGGGAAAGTTGATGTGAAAAATACATCACAAATGCCCAGACCATCTTTCATGAATTTAGTTTACAGTTGGCGGGAATCAAACCCGCGATGGCTATTTTGCAGTAGAGAGTCTACCCAGCGCTTTGGGTTAGCAACACCACGGCGCTTGTCAACTGTCAACTTACATTAATTTTTGTGTGATATTAAAACTATTCAACATATTGTTGACGTGGGGTTTTTTCATCAACCCCGTCCTAATTAGTATACTAATTAGAGTCGCATGCTAATCACAAGTAACTACAAACTCAATTCCGATATGTACATACTGTTTTTACATACTGTTTAAACTGTTTTTTGGCATCTCTCGCACTCTGTCAAAAGTAAGCAAATAGAATGCTAATAAGTTGCTCACTCCTTTCAACAACATCAAATACCAAAAAACTTGATTTTTTTAAAGAGATCGTTTTTAATGTTTAAAAATTTAATAAAATGTATTAAAAATAATTTTAAAGTTTAAATATGTAATAAAATGAATTAAAAATAAATATCAAGCCACTTATTGAACTTTTTACTGTGCAACAGATCATTTTAGGTAAAACCTGAATGTTTATTCTCCATTTGAAAAATTTTAAGTGTGTTTAAAAAATTTATGAAACAATACCTTTTTTTTTCAAAATGCAAAAACAACGCTTTCAGCCCTGTAGCTGGTAAATATTAAGTTAAAATTATGCCGCTTTTGCTGGGACATTCCGAAAACATGCACAACTGAAAATTGTCAATTTTCGATTTATGACGTTGTTGAAAGGAGTGAGCGAAGTGTCTTCCGTTATCAACAGCATGTAAAAGACGCTTTTAAGCGTTTCCCGCAAACAATGTGTAAACAGCGCAAAGTCTACTTACTCTACTAAAAATAAGTTTAGTCGGTTCTATTTTAAAAGAATCGAAGAAATCATCGTCATCAGAAGTTTCAGAACCGGAATCAAGGTCTTTATTAGGCTTTGCTGTCTTAGGTACGGCATCGTCCGGCTGTAATTCTTCTAAAATAAAATATAATATTAGCACATTCAACAAGGATATGTCATGACGAAATGAGAACAAGAAGATATTTAAATAAATCATATTAACCTCCATTAGAGTTGTTGGCATCCTCAAACATCTCATTATCACTACTCCCATTATCAACTGTTGTCATATCGTGTTTTTCTACTTTTAGTTTGTCAGGGATGTTTGTGGCCGCTGCAACAAATATAAATATTGTAAGAAATTATTAAAACTTTGCTAAAGTGATTGACTAAAATGGGTGATTTGAATTACTTATTAGGAATATTATTTAAGTATGTTTTTTTATGTTATGGGTTGTGAAGCCCATATGATAAAAAAAATAACAACAATTGAACATCATCGACACTTTACATTTACATATACATTTACTTTACATTTACATTACATTTGACACGCAGTAAGGGTCATTCATTTCGTGGTTTCCAGTTGAAAGCGCTGGCATTTGACGCCTGTCGAACTCAGCTGTCATCTGAAGCGTCATAATATTAGTTAAATGATTGCCATTTACGATAATGCATCGTTCAACAAACAAACGAGTTCAAATTATTAAAACTTAGTACAAAAGTGGTGATTCAAACATAGCCACTTTTCGCACATTACACTCTGATTATGGTCGTCATAATCGACCAACTACGCAAACAATCGGTAAAATTGTGAAGATTTTTTGAGAGAGTGGAAGCGTTACTGATGTTGTAAAGGTTGTCGTAATGTCATTACTGATGTTTGGTGTGGTCTATGGTCAAGAAAAGGTGCCATTGGCCCGTATTTCTTCGAAGATGTCAATTCGGAGCAGTCGATTACAGTCAATTCGGAGCAATATGGTCGAATGATAACTGTTTTTTTGGCCGGTGATTGAAGATCATGACTTGAAAGATGTGATTCCAACAAAACGGGGCAATAAGCCACACAACACAACCAATTATGTGGCGAAAAAGTGATTAACAAATGACCTCAAAAGAATCGCATGCATCGAATCTTCCCAAGGTGCCATTTGAATGATATTGTATTGTTTTTCACACTTAATAACAAAGTCCAAACATTATAATGAAATAAGATTTTCATAAAAAAAATTATCGCTGTGTTTTATTTAGGTTTCTTTGGAAACCGAAAAATGAATGACCCTGTATTACAGTGAAAAACGAGTAACGGTATAAGTGTTTAAAATTCAGGTTGTGGTCCCGTGGTTAGTGTCGCTGGAAATTAACCTGTCCAGGAGTGAGTTCTTTTTAAAATATTTTTTTAATTTTTTATAATTTATATCATATTCGATATAGCAACATATAATTTTTTATAATTTATATCATATTCGATATAGCAACATATTTTCTTGAATAAAAAAAAAACATTTACACCAGTAAACATGATTTATCTCAGCATTGGCAATTTTGACATAAATCATGTTTTGATATAAATCACGTCAAGCATATTAGAAATGTGTGCTTTCTATTTTCTTTCTATCTCATTTAACAAGACTTATCCACAGCAACATATGGGCGGGTTCAGCTTGTATTCAATAATTAAGCTAAAAAAACATGTACAATGATTTGAAGCAACATACATCTATCTTGAAATTTTTGATCTTTGAATTCCAAATCGTTCAGACACGCCATTATGCTGTTTTCTTCCGGTGACATTTTTTCATCTGAAAATTTAAAAAGGTAAAAAAATATATATTCTTTTTTATTTGCGAAATGTAAGAATTGAATGCTAAATAATTGAATTACATACCTTCGCTGGGCACAGATTTATGAGTATTGAGATATGCTTTAGAAGACACAACGCACAGGCGGAAACTCAATGTCGCTCTCAATCTCCGAACACAATCTGAACAGATGGATCCGTCATTTGAAGATAGCTGAGAAAATAATTTATAAAATAGATTTTATGTATGAAAACACTTAGATACTACAAACTATTTTTTTCAGCGTAAGATACAGTGGAACCCGGAAATCCCGGGAAATCCTAACAAGATTTTAAAGAAAAAATATTTGTAAGAAAACATTTCGCAATGAACACATTTATTGTAACACAAAATTATATTATTTAAAAGTGGAACCTCTAATAACGAGTACCTCTCATAATGAGTCATTCACATAACGATAAAAAAAAATATATGAAAAAGTTGCTCACTTAACAAGTGACATTTCACATAACGAGTGAAACGGCAAGTTCCCTTTTCATGACATTCACTTGTGAACTGGGATTCCGCGCCAGTCAAAACAACAACAAAAAATCGCTTAACGACTAAGATTCTGGAACAAATTATGCTCGTTATGAGAGGTTCCACTGTATTACACTAATATTGATTTAAAATTAATAAAGTATACAGTACTGTACTTGTATTGCTACTCAAGAACTATAATATTACATTGGAATGTAAAAAATTGCAAATAATTTACATATACCTTGAAAGAAACATCATACATTACTTCATTAAAATTAAAGTAGAATGAAAAAAAAAATAAGGCGGCACGTATAACGTGAGTACTGCAGTGTAAAGTACTATGTGTGTACTGTATTAAAAATTTATTGGTAAATTCGAACTTTTCCAAATCTGATCAGGCCGCAGCCTTATTTAGTTCAGATCTGGAGTTCCACTTTAATGTAATTTTCTGTATAAGTATAAGAATCCACTGCTATAATAAAACAAATAATAAACTAATTTCTGTGTTTTTAAAGTCTACATTTGAATTGTACAAGCAAGCACTTAAAAAATCACTTAAAATCCAGTAAAATTTAGTTTATATTCAAACCCATACATGGAAGCAACTGTAGCTTTCGAAAATAGTCATAACAATATCAAGTGGTAAAAAAAACAGAGTTTCATATATTTATAATTCAGAAAAAGATGTTAGAAACCAATTGGTCAAATCATTCTCTCATTTAAAACATTCTCTTCTTCTAACTTCCAGCATGGTAGCCACAGACTAACTAATTTATATAAAGACCGCCAACTGCCTCGATTTTTTATGGCTGGAAGTGATATTCGCCAGCGACCGGAAGTGACGTGAACGGCTAGAAGTACTAAGCTCCCGGCTGGGCGTGACTTCGCCGCGGCTGAATGTCGAATCCACCCGCCGAAATATTTATCATTCATTTTTCAGGTTAAATGGTATTTATATTGAAATTTGTTATTTTACATATTTTCAAAATTATAATATTAATATTACAAAGAAGATATTTCACTATCTAAATTTATTTATTTCAGTGTAAACAAAAATAGAAAGGTCATGGCTAAAACGCGACATTTATAAAAAGAGTTCAGGCGATTAATAATGGTTACTCAACTCAGCCTTACAATGGTAAATGGTAATGGTAACTTTTTTTAAATTATTTTCTCAAACTATGCATAAATATAAGGCTTTTCAACAAAAACAAAAACGATAGAATTTTCAAATTACTATATTATATTTAAAATTCTAGAAAATACAATATTTTAAAAGGGCGGAAGGAGTGCCCACCACTTTCTGAAGTTATGTTTCTTAACGGGGGTGCCAGCGCCCCTTTGTGGGCGTTTTGGAAGTCTGGCTAGGCGTTTTTAAATTTTTTGCATTTGGGGGGTGCTGCAGAAGTTCAAGGGAGCGTTGTGTCAAGTAAGAAAAACTTCACTTTCATACGCAAAATTTAACTTTAACTTTGGCATAATACTCAATATTATCAAGTCATATAAGGATTTCTATTTTTCTATCGATAATTGTCTATAACCATAGTTTGTCTACATTTATGTGAAATATTTGAACAACTTGTTGATATCTTGTATTTTTCGTTACCGTTTTGGTGTTTTTGTTAGTGTATTTGTGTGTCTCGTCATTTCTGGTCATTTATTGAACAATCTGACGTTTACGAGTCGACCCCCCCTGATGGTAGCCAAACGCATTTGCCACTACGCTACAAAAGCAGAAAAACAAATATCGCTCACTCCTTTCAAGAACGTCATAAACCAAAAATCGTCAATTTTCGGTGGTGCATGTTTTCGGAATGCCCAAAAAATCTACTATATCCCAGCAAAAGAGGCATATTTTTAACTTAATATTTACCCGCTACAGGGCAGAAAGTTTTGTTTTTGCATTATGAAGAAAAGGTATTGTTTAATAAAATTTTTTTAAATATACTAAATATTTTTCAAATGGAGGAAAAATCTTCATTAAAAGATCTGTTGACAGTAAAAAGTTCAACAAGTGCATTGATATATATTTTTAAACATTGTATTCTATTTTTAAACTTTAAAAACATTCTCCTGAAAAATCAAGTTTTTTTTATTTATGACGTTCTTGAGTGAGCGATATGCTGAAAGTAAAAAATGGTATATTACCTCTGACGAAAAGCAAGTTGTGAGCATTTCAGAATACACTTCTGATTTTCCATGGTATAAGTATGGTTTGACTATGCTTCTCAGACCTTTGGTCGATAAACAACATTGGCAAATTTCCGACGTGTCCGGTGGAGGGACGTTTACATGCTGAAAGGCTGGTGCAGCACCAATCGATGAAGACGCCATATTTATAAAATAAACTGTTCTGTTTATTTCTCAAGCATCAAGTCGAATGCCGAATTTCACATTTATCTGTTGACAAACTTAAAAAATTATATAATTATAAAACTACCCGCACACTAAGAAACTGACAAATAAATAAATTTTTCAAAAAAGGAATTCATTTAACAACTACTTTGTAATAAGTACCTAAATATTTTATGCAACGTTATTTTCAAAAAAGGAATTAATTTAAATACTATTTTGTAATAAGTACCTAAACATTTAATGCAATGTTATGCTTAGTACTACCTACATTAATGTTTAATGTAGTACCTAAACATTTACTTAAAACCAAAAATTTTCTTCTTCTTTTTTTAAAAAGGAAAATATTTGTGTTTTTAGTATACTATTTCTGTGAGCTTTAATTTCATACTATTTCTATGAGCCTAAATGGCTCATTATTAGAAATAGGTATCAAATTGTGGTAGAGTGGGTTCGAACCGAGAAACTCTGACTCAAAAGTCCGCGACACTAACCACAGGACCACAACCCGACACTGACCGGACGACTTATATATTCCAATCTTATTTTTTCAAGCCATTCCAAATTATTTTTTTTAAATTTACCAAAGGATGGATAAGCCTTTTTCTACACTTCCTGAATTTTATATGTTTAAATTATATGAAAAAAAAACTAAATTTATTGTATGTTTTTGTGTGGTATTTATATAATTCAAGTTTACAATATAAATCAAATTTATTGGAACTAAAAAAAAGATTATTCAAATACTCACAGGATTTCATAAACAGTTTTACTTCTTAAAAAATGAAGTAGTAAGTTTACTACTTCATTTTTAAAGCGCTTGAGGGGTTGAGCTGCTTCATTCTGATTCAAATATAATGGAAAATTACACAACGCTCCCCACTTTACTCATTACTTGTAATTGAACAAAAGAAAATTTAAATTTTAAAAAAAATCCACATTTTGTGTTTTATACAACAGATCAATTAGAAATATTTTTCCGAAATGCGATCACTCAGACGAATGTGTGGCAAAACGATGTTTGATAGATGTTCGAATGATGAAATAAAGAAAGAATGTAAGGCTGAGATAAGCATTATCGATAAAATTAAGAAAGGTGTGTTGAGATGGTTTGGACATGTGGAGCGTATGAGTGAAGAAAGAACGGTTAAACAAATTTATGGAGCGAATGTAGTTGGAAAAAGAAGCAGAGGACGACCGAGGAAAACTTGGCACAATCAGGTATGTCAAATACTTGAAAGCGGCCGGGTCAGGAGTCGTAATAATCGTCGGGTATGTATGAGGAGATGCATGAATGTAGAAGAGGCAAAGAATGTTTGCAAAGACAGAGTGTTGTGGCGTTCGATTCTCTCTGCCTACCCCGGCGGTGAAGCGGCGTGATGGTTAGTTAGTTAGTTAGTACCCATATGAAAGATGTACTTTAAAACCAATGCAATACCTTTTGTGTTTACTTCTCACACAGGATGTCGCAAATACAGTTTTCCAAATAATATTGGATTCATCACATAGTAATCTTAGCTTAGTTTTCAAAAAAGATCTGCATAAGCAAAAAAAATCGTGTTTGTTATGATATAAATAGGTTATGACGTAAATAGTCATTCAAATCGTACAAATAGTACATTGGCCAAACACCGTTTTACATTTTGATTCCTAATTTCAAAAATCCCTCCTAAATATTGATCACATAAATTAAAACGATATTTTTTAAAGAAATTTTGCAAGTAGGGGTTTGTCTTTATTATGATTAGTTTGTTATATTATCTCTTCTTGTATTTAAACCTACTACTTTTATTGCAGTTTAATATGTCTATTAGTATTTTTTTATTTGTATATATTTATTTTAGGGTCTGTGCATGTATATAAATGTGAAACTATGTAGTTGTCCCAAAATGAGTTTTGTATAAAACTCATGGGAATATTAAAGGCATAATGTACTGGAATATATTTCAAATAAATAAAATAATCAACTATAACGACATATATGATAATATTCACGCACAACGGAAATATATCAATTGTA
Source organism: Brachycentrus maculatus (assembly GCF_059751285.1). Classification (NCBI taxonomy): domain Eukaryota; kingdom Metazoa; phylum Arthropoda; class Insecta; order Trichoptera; family Brachycentridae; genus Brachycentrus; species Brachycentrus maculatus. Next base: position 1,245,792 of record NW_028280910.1, read on the forward strand.
TTAAATCATAATTATCTAATTCTGTGCGTACCCACATAATTTCCCGTAACCACAGACTAACTATTTTATATACCGTAACTTCGAGTAACTTTTATAAAAATATTTTGACAGTCAGATGTGCCAACATAAAAATATATTTTTTTGCATAGATAGCGTGAATCAAACAATCAAAGATACCAACAATCTATATTCGACCTTGGTGATTAGGTACCTAGATTGCGGATGGAGCGTTCAGTGAGGCACAAGACTCCCAGACTGATCGGCGAGGAGCACAGCAGATCACCTTGTCTCTCACTGTCTCTCATGTTTCTTCACTAATCATATATTTTTTACAACTTAGGTTTAGTTTAAATATTTAAGACTAATCTAATGTTAAGGTGTATCATAAATCAGTTATCATGTTTTATGATTAACTTATTTTCGGTGTTTTATTCATTTTATTTCATACTTTACGAATTTATTTCCTTTGGTGATTTATTTATTTAAATTTCGTGAAGTGTTTTCCCCCATATATTTTACAAAGGGTTTTTAACTTACGACTTTCCTTGGTTCGATTTTTCCTAAATACAATGTTTGTGAACGTAAATTCAATTTTATAAGTGTATTCGATACGCATAGCGCAGTTAAGTTAAATAAGTGGAGATTGATCAACTTAATTTACTTGATCCTCTGCTTTTTGCGGCTGATGAAAAACTACCAAAATTGAATCTTCGAACACATTACGTGCATTATTGTATGTAGATATATGTTTTTAAATTTCATCTTGCGAATGCTACCTGCTACCTGTCTAGAATGTAACTGAACTTTGAATACCTACCTACCTCTTGCGTAATGATAAAAATAAACAATGGAACAATCCGTAATGAGACGGACAGTTGATGTGAAATATCTTTAGGCTAACTCTTCGCAACTGCCAATCCAAAGCAGCTTTCAAGGATTCAGTCCCACCATCTCAACCTACTACGACCAGCCATTCAACTACAGCTAAATCAGTGACAAAATTTTTAAATGCATACTTCTTTCCTTCGAGTCATAACGTAGATTACAATTAAACTAGTATCAGTTTAATTTTGATCCTGATTGTGTGTACTTTAACGTGTTAACTGTATATGGATTTATTTACAATTCCCTAACAATCAAACTTTTACACTGTGTAATGTAACATCTTCATTTTTGTTTTTACTACCCTTTCCTGTCTAGCATCTTGGTACTTTTTTCACTTTTCAACTTGTTTCAATTTAAAATTCAACTTTCTTATGTGATCCTACCTTTCTATCTGGTCAATATTCAGTATTCGGTTACAAAATCTAAATTGACAATACGAACTTACCCAGCCGATCCGTTTTGAAGTTGGCAAAACTATAAATTAGTTAGTTTTTTACTAAAGTTTAGAGAATGTGACAGTTGTGTTGCGTGTCTTACTGTTGTGATCACCTTTTTATTGTTAACGATCGCCCTGCGAACTTTTAGAACGCTGCTGTTCTTTTTTTAATTTTTTCTCAGTTTTCTGTTTTTGATGACAGCAGGTAAACGGAAGAATACGGTTTGGTTTTCGTTTTAAAGGTTATATTCACCGCAAATAATCAATCTTATTAATTTTAATATCGTTGGGTAAATCTTCAGGAGACTTAATAAGCCTGGATTCCAGAATGGAAGTCGATCTTTGGCAGAAATCTTCTATAGAACCGGGTCCAAGTTCCGGCCTTTTACCCACTATCGACGAATCTAGCGCTTTAGGACACCAAGAGCCTAAGGAAAGGTATTGTATCCCAAATAAATAGTTTTGTAAAGCAACAAGATCATCGTAATGAAATTCTCGATCTTTCGCTGATTGATAGCAATCTATTTCTGTCTAAAAAAAATTATCTGATCTATTATGTTTTTATCAACAACAGTATTGATTAAAGTTATTTGGTCTGTTAAGCCAATTAGAACAGTTTTATGAGATACTGTCACTTTTTGATTGGCTGCTTTTATCTAAATAATATAAAGGCATTCATTTACATGTTATTTATTTCAACAAATCCGAAATATGTGGTATGTTTTGAAACATATGTTTTTGTTTTGCTTAACCGTTTTAACGCCGAAAAGCGCGATAATACTAGATAATTATATCGATTCTCTGTGAAATCTGTCAACAATCAAAATCTGTGGCACTAAACAATGTACTGTTATTGCTTCATTTATAGCTAAATCTAAAAATGAAGCAACAGTGCTTTCATTGTTTTTCCTAAAGGACAAAAAAATATTTGACCAGTATCACTAGTCTGTTTTTGGTTGGTTGGAAGATATTCCTTTTTAACAGCAAGCCGGACAATGTTAATATATTCTGTACAAGAAGTTAATTTTTTTTTTGACAAGTAGCCAAACGTGACCAGGTGCTACGCAGATCAAATTTTTGATGTCGTAAACTTCCTTCGGCAGATGACTGTTTGTCCAATCCAACACCGATTTATCTGATTTGTTACAGAATTTCCTCTTTATGTACTTGTAAAAATATTTTTCTAGGGCGGTCTTTTTCTGCCTCTAAATTATTGAGTAGAATGTTTTTTATTCAACATTTTTAGGATAATTAAGGTTCTAGATCAAGTGGAAGTTCGCGTGGAACGACTCCGAAAGGATGCGGCAAGAATTGAGGAAGAAAAAGACACATTACTAGCAACACTTGATGCCATCAAACATTCCGATTGGATGTTAGAACTAGATGAAGGTAAGGCAGGCCGTGTACATCTCTATAGCCTTTAATTTAATACATAAATTTTTAAGCTATTGTAAAAACATATATCGCTCATTTCTTTCAACAACGTCAAATATCAAAAAACTTGATTTTTAAGGAGATCGTTTTTAATATTTAAAAATAAAATAAAATGTATTAAAAATAAATATCAAGCCACTTATTGAACTTTTTATTGTGCAACAGATCTTTTTAGGTAAAACCTGAATGTTTTTTCTCCATTTGAAAAATATTTTGTATATTAAAAAAAAATATTAAACAATACCTTTTCTTCAAAATGCAAAAACAACACTTTCTGCCCTGTAGCGGGTAAATATTAACTTCATTAATTGATTCGGCAGTCACTTTGTGGTAAAATCTATACATTTTTAATTAATGTTTTACTTAGTAAATACCACTATTTCTTGAAATCTACTGTGACACGTGTTTCGATGCATTCCGCATCATTTTCAAACACCGTATGTGTTTGAAAATTATGCGGAATGCATAAAAACACGTGTCACGGTAGATTTTAAGGAATAGTGGCATTCATTAAGTAAAACATTAATTAAAAATGGTAAATATTAAGTTAAAAATATGCCGCTTTTGCTGGGATATAATACATTTTTTTGGGCATTCCGAAAACATGCACAACTGAAAATTTACTATTTTTGATATTTGACATTATTGAAAGCAGTGAGCGATATATGAAAGCTAGTACCACCTCCGAAAGAAATATTTTTTGCATCAATAAAAAGGTATTATACAAAGAAGTTGTCAAAACGTATGTAGGAATGTGTTACTGTATGGCTGCCAGACATGGTGCTTATCTGAAAGAGATGAGAATAGGCTAAATGCGTTCGAGATGTGATGATAGAAGAATTGTAGGGATATCCTGGAGAGACCACATCTCCAACGACGAGGTACTACGCCCACTCCGCAAATATCTTTGCGACATATACGAGGACATGGGCTGTTTGACGTATGAGGAGATGAAGAGGATTTTGCAGAATAGACCAGAGTGGCGAAAGAGGTGTCATTTATTGCCGCTGACCAATCCACAGGATTGAGACAAAAGAAGAAGACGAAGAAGTTATGCGTTGTGAGCACATTTTGAAGCTGCTGTATATACTGTGATTTGAAAATAAAAATTAAAAACAAAAAAAAACAATTTCATACCAACACAAAAGTAAAAGTAGCCCCCTAAGGTAGCTGTCGGAGTAGTTTCTGACAGAGGAAGCTAAACTGGCAGTGCACAACAGAGTCTTGATACCATCCCTAATGTCCATAATTCCATAAGTCAAGGAAGGAGTTGGCAAGAAGGATGACAGTAGACTGAATTTAGTCAAAATGCGATCTCTTAAGTGCGGAAAAATTATATTTGAAAGATGTTGGAATTGTGAAATAAGGAAAGAATGCAAGGCTGAGATAAGAATTATCGATAAAATTAATAATGTTGTGTTAACATGGTTTGGACATGTGGCAAAAATTAGTGAGGAAAGAACGGAAAAAAAATTGATGATGCGAATGTAGTTGAAAATAAGAGTAAAGGGAAACTGAGGAATACTTAACATGATCAAGTATGTCAAATAGTTGAAAATGACCAGATCAGGAGCTGAAAATATCGGCAGGAATTATGGAAGAGAAAAAAGAAACTTGATAATAGCAACTGATATCTCGTTTCATTAATTGATTCGGCAGTCACTTTGTGGTAAAATCTATCCATTTTTAATTAAAGTTCTACTTAGTAAATACCACTATTAGTGTATTTATTAATTATTAATTAAGTAAAACCTTAATTAAAATTGATATCTAGTATTTGTATACTTTCAACAATTAAGTTTAAATGTATAAGGCTAAAATAAGTTTGTTTATATTTATATATCAAATGTTGAAATGAAACACGGATTTTTTGAGTCTACTAAATTGTATTTTATTGTTCTCTTCACCATCTTATTCCTCATTACTAAGGGTTGTGACCCTTGTGGAAGCAATGATTTTTTTGTTGTTAAAAACACATAAGGTTTGTTTGTATTTTAGTTGAACGAGACGATGTCCAACATTCCTTAAGTCGAGTTCTGGACCGATGCTCAACAGTTGAAGCCCGTGTCAGCACCAAAAGAGACCAAGAGCAGGAAGAAGCACTCAATCAGGTATGTCCTTAATCAGACATTGGATTATTCAATGATATATCAATACTGTATTTTACAGACTAGAAGACTTTTAAATAATAATTAAAGAATAAATTTTTATATTATTTTGAGAAATACAATAACTTAGTATTTTGATCCACTCACATTTTTATTAACCAACTAGTTTCAGCAACAACCTGTTGCCCTCTTCAGGGTTTAATTTATGAAATTCATTTATGATGATATAATTAAATTAATTTAATTTATGTCTTTTTATTTCTCGAAATAATATATCAATATGATCCGCAAAGTTAATGCTTTCGATATTCAAAACATAATAAATTTTTAAATAACATTTTAATTTTAATTGAAAATATAACTTTGTTTTAAAATCACTATAAATATTTTATTATGTATAACTTAATTATAATGTCTACCGGTTTCGAAGCTAACCGCTTCTTTATCAAGACTGATTAATACTGTATGTATGTACAGTCTTGATAAAGAAGCGGTTAGCTTCGAAGCCGGTAGAGATTATAATTAAGTTTTACATAATAAAATATTCATAGTGATTTTAAAACAAAGTTATAATTCAATTTTAAATTTGAAAATCACAAAGTTAGTGCTTCAAATATAAATTTAAACATTTTTATTGTTAGATTACAAAGCCAGATTGAAAAAAATCATTAAAAATATAATTTTGTGGCTCACCATAGGGAGCAATGTTAAGTGCTGCATATGTTGCTGTTACGTTCAACAGATAGGGCTGCTATTGCAGTAAAAAACCTGTTAAAGAAATTAAGTAACCGTTGCGCTGCTTCCCGTAGATAGACAGAATAGAACGCCACACCAATCTTTGCCTTTCCACACATCATGCATCTTCTCAAACATACTTTTTCGATTTTCTGACTACATTCAGTCTACTTTCATCCTTCTTTTGTCAACTCCATGCTTCACTTCCATACATTAGGGTTTAAAAAGGGTCCATAAAGCTTCTTCTCTTCTTCTTTTTCCTCTTTTTGTAGATCCTAGGGATCTGTTTGTGCCTCCGCATGTCGCTCTTGGGATGTTGACTCCCAGCTGTCTTTCCATCTTTTCAGAGGTCTGCCTGAGGCCTGCGTCCTTCAGGGTTGCCTTGGAGGTCCAAAAAGCATTATAATTTAAATATCTTGAGTATTGAAAAAATGCTACAGCCCCATGTCCGCCTGCGCTGTTGTTGCCCATGAGTCTCACAGACATGTGTTGATCGGCCAAGTAAAGGATTAAAATGTGTACATTTGTCCCCAGGTGAACCAGTACATTGATTCCCTCGTGTTGAGCGTGCAAGAAGATCCGATTACGGCGCACGTCCGCTGCCAATCCTTCATGGGAGCTTGCTCTTCCCAGACGCAGATGGGAGCCAGTCCCGGAGCAAGTCAGGTAGTGGACACGCACTTCGAGAGTGTGATACTCGGCTGTACTGTGGACGACCAGAAGAAGGTCAAGAAACGCCTCCAAGGGCTCTTGGACTATTTCGCCAGGCTGAACGTTAGAAGCACGTAAATCCGCAAAGACTGAAGTGAAGAGAAGCCTCGCAGATATACCCAGATCGAGCACTTGGACAAATCATCACGTTTTTCTTTCCTCCGGCTACTGTCTTCGAATTTGCAGTCAAATTTGTCATCTTTCAAAGTGCGATTCATATTTCTAAGTCAGATCAAATGTAATTTGAAGGTTACCGATCATAATAACGAGTTATCGTTTCCGTAAGGAAATATTTGTAATTTAAATGATTGACATATCTGTAAATTATAAAAAAAAAACAATCTTACAAATACCTGATCATTAAAGTGAATTGAGAAGTGCGTCATTTAGATTATCTCACGATATAACATGTATTTTAATGTTTTTTTATGGAACGTTAATCTTGCTATTTTCTAATGACATTTTAATCATCACTGTTGCGTAATACGCATTGAATTGTTGCCATTTCTAAAATTTCGGACATTTGCATAAAAATTGAGATTAACTAGCTATAATTGGGTAAAGTGCTCATGTAATCAAAAGACACCGCTTTTTGCACTTGTGATATTTAGTGCTTAAATCGTATTTTATTTTATTTTTTTAACAGAAATTTCTTAGATATGTACGCATATTTTCTCATTGCTTTTCAAATTCTCAAAGTTCTCTTGTATTTTTTTATTTGTTTTCAAATTCTCAAAGTATTTTTTTATTTCTTTTTAACTAATAGATGGTAACCGCTTTTTGCCATACATACTTATGATAATAAGTGCTTAAACCATATATTGTTAAAAAAAATTAACAGAAATTTCCCAAATATGTATACATATTTTCTTATTGCTTTTCAAATTCTTAAAGTTCTCTTATATTTTTTTATTTGTTTTCAAATCCTTAAAGTATTTTTTTATTTCTTTATAACAAATAGATGGTAATGTACGCAATGAATTAAAAATACCGCTTTTTGCTGTATGCACTTGTAATATTTATAAATATTTATTTTTTGACTTATAAATATTTCATAAATATGTATACATATATTTTCTTATCGCTTTTCAAATTCTTAAAGTACTTTTATTTCTTTTCAAATTCTCAAAGTATATTCTTTTTGACTTGTAAATCATAAATATATGTAAAATCGTAATTTTGCTACATGCACTTGTGATATTTAGTACTTAAATCATATTTTGTTTAATTTTTTATATATTTTTTTGTAAAAAATTTCACAGATATGTTCAAATATATATTTTTTATTTCTTTTTAAAATCTTCCGAAATAAACTTGCGGGATTTAAAAATTCAGCGGCTTGATGTCAATTGATTATTCATTGTGTTATTTTGGTTGATTTTTCCATCTATGTATTTTTAATACAGGCATTATCATTTGTCAATCTCCAATTCAATATACGTTTACAAATTGTAATAGTATAACTGTAAATAATTAGTCTTACCCCGTATACACGCCTGTGTATATAGCCAAATTTATGTATATAATGATTTAAAAATATATACATGTGTATCAAATCACCTGCTATGAATCATCACTTTTTATATGTATATGTAAAATTACTAGATGATTTCACCAAATTATGCTTCTTAAAAAACAGTCAATAGCAGTGCCACATTGGAAAAATGTAACGTTTGGTGTGTTTGACTTTTTATTAGTTTTGGAATGTGTTTTTGTTTTTAATCTAGGAGAAATGGTATCCAATGTTTTTTTTTGTAGCAGCATTTTATAATTTGTTTGGAATATAGACTGAGTATACAAAGACAATGCGTTGAGGTTTTTTACTAGCGTAAGTATCGAGATATAGGTGTGTCATTATATTTTCTTCATCCGTTTTGTATTCTTACTCTGTGTTTAGCAAATTATATATATTTGAATAAATTGATATTTTAATTTTTCCCCTTTCCTATCACAAATTTTAATGAATCGATGCGAAATATGGCATAAAGAATGGTGCTGAAGAAATAAAACAGCAATTTATTTACATACAGATGCATTTATTTCATTTAAAATTATATCCATCCATTAATATTAACAGTTACTGGAAAAATAATACATGAATAAGTTGAAATAAATTACAAATATGTATGTACTGCACGAAAAATAAACAATGAATCAGTTGTTTCATAAATATGGTATAATAAATTCAAACTTATTTTTCGTAAATGTATCTGTATTTAACAGTAGAACCACCTAATCCATTATGGGGGTTCTACTGTTAAATATGGATGGTCAATAAGTATGGTCAGATCGCAAAAAAGGTTGGAAGATCAAAAAAACATAAAAATATGGATTTACAGTAATATAATCAATTTCTGAACTCAAAAATTACTGTATATACTGTGGGTGTATTGGCAAAAAACGTTAACTCGAAAATTTGCAATTTGACTTAGTAATGCATATTATAAAGTTTTCAACGTTCTATAAACTGGCAAAATTAAAGTAATTTGAAATGTCACATTTATTCGGTTTTAAAAGTAAATTCATCGTAAAGAGTTTAATAGCGGGTATTTTATTCAGTTTTAAATAACGGATTCTTAAAACAAAAATTTTGGATTTCATTAATTGATTCGGCAGTCACTTTGTGTTAAAATCTATCCATTTTTAATTAATGTTTTACTCAGTAAATACTACTATTTCTTAAAATCTACTGTGACACGTGTTTCGATGCATTACGGTGTTAAAAATTATGCGGAATGCATCGAAACATGTGTCACAGTAGATTTTAAGAAATAGTGGTATTTACTAAATAAAACATTAATTAAAAATGGAGAAATTTTGGAGTTAATATTTTTTACCAGTATACCCATGATATTCTACATTTGATGATGTTCTCTACACACATGATGTTCATGATTACATGATGTTCTCTACATTTGACATAATGCAATAAACTGCACAAAAATTGATATCTTTATTAAAATGATCAATGAAATAATACATACATATAAAAATTTAAGGCAGGTAAAAATTACTTCGAAAAATGTCAGTCTTGATCCAACAAGTTCGACTTTAAAGACTGATTTTTTTCATCTGTCCGACCATGGATGGTCGATAGAGGTTTAACTGTACTAGTAGTAAATTCAAATTATTCAAAAGTTACATTTAAGACTTGAAAAATTAATATAAAAGATATCAAGGTTGCAATTACATGTGGAACCTAACGTTTAACATAGTCAAATGAACAATAAAATACAATATTAGCATGCGTAAGTACATATATAACAAAATATCTGGATGAAAAAATAAATTAACCTTATTAATTATATATATTATATACTTAAGTTTCGTGACTAAAACATATTTGGATGCATGTATTGCACAATAAATTGTTTTGGCTGCATATTTTAAAATCATATTAAATTATTTTCATTTGAACAAGTATCATTTTAAATATATTTTTTTTACAAATTCATCTGAGAATAATAAAAGGAAACAGTTTTACACATATCCAATGGTTTGTGTTCTAAAATAGGTGTTATTCTTTTGTGATGTAATCATTTAATATTGTTGTAATTATTTCTTCTGGTAAAGAAATATACATTTTTTAAAGATACAACAACACTGTCATGAAAATTCCACATAGTTCTTTTGGCGCCAAGTGAGTGTAAAAAGGATCCAGGTAAGTTTTTCAACAATGTTATTTCACAATTTAGATAGTATAATGTCATTTGGCATCCAATGTCATACCTAAACAAACTCCATCTTTTTTTCATTTATCATATATCAAACACTTTCATATGTTTATTCACTAACCTCTATTGCAATAACTGCCTCTTGGGTGTTTAGAGTGAGTTAAACAAGCCTGCTTCTTGTGCCAAACCACTAAAAGATTGCATTCAACATATTGAATTGTGCAAAAACAAAACTGTGACTGTGTAAATTATGATTTTTTAGCCACTACTTCATTCGCATTCCCCTTGAATCTAAGTAGATATATCGCTCACTCCTTTCAAGAACGTCATAAATCAAAAATCGTCAATTTTCAGTTGTGCATGTTTTCAGAATGCTCAGAAAATGTACTATATCCCTGCAAAAGCGGATTTTTAACTTAATATTTACCCGCTACAGGCCAGAAAGTGTTGTTTTTGCATTTTGAAGAAAAGGTATTGTTTAATTATTTTTTTAAATTTATTAAATATTTTTCAAATGGAGAAAAAACCTTCAGGTTTTACCTAAAAAGATCTGTTTCACAGAAAAAAGTTCAATAAGTGGCTTGATATTTATTTTTAATACATTGTATTATATTTTTAAACTTTAAAAACGTTCTCCTGAAAAATGAAGTTTTTTGATTTATGACGTTCTTGAAAGGAGTGAGCGATATGTCTAAAGTATCACCATAGCCATCTCTTGTCTTTTTGCATATTTTTACATGCACAAATATTGAAGGTAACGAAAATGAAATATGTTTTTTATTCTTTCATTACCGTTTCTGAACTTACGACTGTTATTGAATGCCAAATGATTATACACTACCACTTCTAAATTATATCTGAATTTTAAAAAACAATATTTCATTTATCATATACATCTGACATTTATACATTCTCACATATGTTTTCTTACAAAACCTTAAGGTCTAGATACACATGCTCGTTGTTAGCACAAAAGCATGCTATTATTGGGTAATTGCTACTTAGTAGCATGTGTGTACGTACTTTGCTTGACATAAGCACCCTCAGAATCGAAGTCGTTGGATTTTCGAGCGTGTTACCTGCATTTCTGTGCTCTGAGCCCTTATGAGCATGTTGGTATCGTACGTATGTATACGAGCGTGCCTATTTCAAGCAAATACATACAGCTAGAGAGCATGCTCGTCTTAAGCATGCTTAATTAGTAGCATGTGTATCTGTACCTTTATTGGATATCAGTTTCAATAAACATGGTTCACATAACACATTGTTGTCGGGCGGTTTTTTTCATCAACCCCTAATTATACTCGGACAGCCTGCCCCCGACCCTCAGTATACTAATCACAAGGAACGGCAAACCCAACACCCATCTGCAAAATGTTCTTTGGCGTGTCTCACGCTCCAATAAAAGTAAGCAAATAAAATGCTTATAAGCGTCTCCCGCTCTCTACTAACAGTATGTAAAAGATGCTTTTAAGCATTTCCCGCAAACAATGTGTTAATACAACCATACAAACAAAATTATATGTACTTATATCCTGTTTTATATGACACTCCATCATAATGCAGCACCTTTATATATAATATTTATATTACTTTTAAACTTAAATGGTAGATGAGGTACCTAAATATGTTTATAATATTCTACAGGCATTTCTTAAGACATTTTTCTTCTTGGGGTTACGGTGTTTTCCCGGTCTCAATACTATTGTTCCATTAGTGGGTTGGGATAGATGACTAGGACTAAAGGCACCTGTAATACAAAAAAATAAATAAACTTTTTCTTCGTAAATATTTTGAACTCTTTTTTTTAAACCTATGTATTTTGACATGTGATTCGATGCATTCAAACACCGTATTATGGTATTTGATAATGATTTTGAATACATTAAAACACATGTCGAGTAAAAACTAAGTGTCTCTTTAATGCCTGCATCGTAACACAAAAAACCCGCTTAGAGTGTCAGAAATGAAGACTCTAAGAATCATATCAGGCAAGAGTCTTCGAGATAGAATAAGAAACGCCAGGATCAGGGAAATATGCGAGATCGAAGATGTCATTAGGTGGGGAAGGCAACGAAGGAGACAATGGTATGCGCATGTGAGGAAAATGGAACCATCCAGACTCCCCCACATTACATACTGGAAGTCCTGAAGAGAAGAAGGTGGACATGGATGGGACATGTTCTTGAGCATATGAACAACACAAGACGTCTCCAAGTCATGACCAAATCTCCAAGACTCTGTCACGCGCCATCTCTTTGGCTTCCTCCCAAGTCAGTCCGGCATCCCGAAGTTCCGCTGAATATCGTCGGTGAATGGTCGTCAGCGGTCTTCCGGGGCACTGGAATTCTCGGGGTTGGCAGAAGAGACATGAGGGGTTAATGGTCTCAGGTGGCATTCTAAGGACTTGTCCCTAACATGTCCATTTTCTCCTCTTCAGGACTTCCAGTATGCGGTTATTCTCCTCACGGCCTGATTCCTATAATACCTCTTTACACCTAGTATTCGCCTAAGGTCTTCGTTGCATCAAATAATATTGGTTGTTAAAGGGTTGACAAAAACTGGTAGAAGGTTAATAAAATTGATGTGAGATGAAAATAGTGAAATATCATATTATTTTGTTTATTTTTCCAGGTAGAAAATGAATTTGGAGATATGCCGACTGTAATCATGCAAAACAAAATAGACTTGATGGATCAAAGCGTCGTTGAACCGTAAGTAGAAAAACAATTGTAATTTTATTCAATGACCAATTAACTAACTAACCATCACCACGCTTCCCGGCAGGGGTGGGCAGAGAGAATAGAATGCCACACCACTCTGTCTTCGAAAACGTTTCTCGTCTCTGCCGCATTCTTGCATCTCCTCATACATACCCGACTCTTGACCCAAGTGACCTAATTGATGATGCCAAGTTTTCCCCGGTCTTTCTCTGTTCTCATTTCCAACTAGATTTGCCTAATCTAAATAATTTTTATGAATTTAAATTAATTTCACTTTGTAGGAATTTTTATATAAAATCATGGTTTTCAACCGCTGTCTTGTTGGGTATAACATACATATATTGCTGACATTGCCCAGGAATCTGAGGCGAATACTGGGTGTAAAATGGTGCTTTAGGAATGAGGACGTGAAGAGAAGAATCCAATAGCCCCTCATACTGGAAGTCTCATAAAAATACATAATTTTCCGCTGATACTGATTCACCCGTTCTTGCTAAAACATAAATTTATGGCAAGTGCACACTTACTGATGGCAATGTGTCGTCTGGTCTCCAGGAGCTCCTCGGCCTCCTCGTCCTGGCGATGCAGCTCCTGCAGGCAGCGCGCCGCCAGGTGGCGGAACACGGCCCCCACGTTGACGTCCTCCTTCACGGACGCTCGCATGAGCCGACACCCGAGGGATCGCGCCAGCAACTCCGCTTCATCACTGAAATTTAAATACAAGTAAATATAAATACCATACATAAATATTGCACAGTTATTACAAAACTTGTTTACTTCTTCTTCTTTTTAATGGCTTTTCACCCATTTTGGGTGTTATAGCCAGTGTCGAGTTATTTTTAATTTACACTTTTTACATTTGACTTTCAAGTGTTAGTATTCCTGTTAGTGGGGTTAGTTTTATTAGTTATGTTAGTTTGTTTAGATAGTTATTTTAGTGAGTTATGATACACCTTTACAAGTTTATACAATTAATTTTAAGATATTTACAAATTATTTTATATACAAGTTTGTTAATAAAAAACCCTTATCCGCACCCCAATGGTGCATAGGGCACTGATTCATATGAACACAGTGTTATCTTGATCGTTTACGCACGAAGGAAAGGTGATCAGCCCTCCGCTTTAGGTACCAGTCCAGGGTAATATTGAATAAATATTACAGTTAAAAAATCACTTATATTATCATATAGCCACCATGTGTGTCTTGTCGGTGGAGTTCTTTTTGAATACATTTTTTATTGTTTTTAACGATTTTAACCTAATATACACACAAAAAAGAGAGAAAAATTAAGAATATGAACATATTACCAGTTTCATAAAATTAACTCTTGATCATTTACCCATTCCTTTATCTTGCCTTTGTTCCATATTTTATTATTTACGGCAACAAATTAAAAATGTTTAGAACGATATATTACAGTGTATTGATAATTAATTTTTAATTAACGTTTTACTTACGTGTTTTGATGCATTCCGCATCATTTGAAAATGATGCGGAACGCATCGAAACACGTGTCACAGTAGATTTGAAGAAATAGTGGTATTTACTAAGTAAAATATTAATTAAAAATGGATAGACTGTACCACAAAGTGACGGCCAAATCAATTGATGAAATTAATTAGTAAAGCTAGAGAACTTTCAAATAAGATTAAGCTTTTGTATAAACTTTGTTGGGATATTGAAATTGAGCAGTTTCATAAATAAATTTTTGTATTTTTATGATATAAATTTTTTAATAACGCTCATGGGAGTTCTTGATTTCAATGAGTTATGATATACACTTATGAAGGGAGATGCAGAAATGCGGAAGAGGCGAGAAACATTTTCGAAGACCGAGTCGTGTGGCGTTCTATTCTCTCTGCCGGGAAGCGGGGTGATTATTGGTTAGTTAGTTGGTTTTTTAATATAAATTACAATTGTTTTTCTACTTACGGTCCAACGACGCTTTGATCCATCAAGTCTATTTTGTTTTGCACTATTACCGTCGGTATATCTCCACATTCATTTTCTACCTGGAAAAATAGACAAAATCTCACATCAATTTTATTAACCCTCTACCGGTTTTTATCAACCCTTTAACAACCAATACTATTTGATGTAGGTAACAAAAATGTAAAGAAACTAAAATACAATAAAAAATTTCTGTTAATTTTTTAGGCACTCTTTTTTAAAAGTAACAGTTAGTCTGTGTTGTTTTATAGGTTGACCGGAATTTTTTTAATTTTTTTTATTTTTAATTTTGACATTTCAAGATTTATGAAGAATATATAGTAATCTGGGTATTTGCAGGGCTTACGTTCTGTCAAAGGCTGGTTTTAGTGTTTACTTTATACACATGTAACATTTACCATTCCACACATGATTTACAACCACATAACTCAATTTTTGAACTTGTATATACTATGGATCCTTTATGTGACACATTCTTGTATTAAAAAAACAGTGTTTGTATTGAAAAAATAAGTAGTTCTTCGAAATAAATATATAGTTATAAAAAGAAAACAGCTATCGGAGGGTAAAAAGTTAATTTAAAAAATAAAATATTTTTTTCGATAGAAAAAATAATATCCGTATTTTCTAAAATAAATGTGTGCGGAGAAACGTGTGGCTCCTCGCGCAGTCGGTCGCGTACTGAATTCTGTATTTGCGAGTACCCACTTAAGAATAAAAAAATATGTACTATGATACTGGCAGTGATGGGTTATGAAATTAATCCGTTGCTTACATTTTTTGCTGTTCAGAGAATTTGTGCAAAATTAGAGTTCTTGCATTCGATGAAAAAACGCTTAATTACACACCATTCTTCCACCAAATTCAATAACATCTTCAATCTGCTCGTACATTATATTTCAATGTGTATGAATCGCAGCCAATTAACTCATTAAATTGCATAATCATGGAAGATTACATCGTTTATTAAAAATGTATAATATACATATATAATGTATAATATAAAATAAGTATATATACATATATATATATATATATATATATATATATATATATATACATATATATATATATATATATATATATATATATATATATATATATATATATATATATATATATATATATATATATATATAAATATATTATATATATATATATATATATATATATATATATATATATATATATATATATATATATATATATATATATGTGTATATATATATATATATATATATATATATATATATATATATATATATATATATATGTGTATATATATATATATATATATATATATATATATATATATATATATATATATATATATATATATATATATATATATATATATATATATATATATATATATATATATACATATATATATATATATATATATATATATATATATATATATATATATATATATATATTTATATATATATATATATATATATATATATATATATATATATATATATATATATATATATATATATATATATATATATATATATATATATATATATGTGTATATATATATATATATATATATATATATATATATATATATATATATATATATATTATATATATATATATATATATATATATATATATGTATATATATATATATATATATATATATATATATACATATATATATATATATATATATATACATATATATATATATATATATATATATATATATATATATATATATATATATATATATATATATATATATATATATATACATATATATATATATATATACATATATATATATATATATACATACATATTAATTCATTCACCCTTATCTGCACCCCAAAGATGCAAAGGGCACTGCATTATATAAACACAGTGTTATCTTGATCGTTCCCACATGAAGGAAAGGTGATAAGCCCTGCACTTCAGGTACCAGTCCAGGGTAATATTGAATAAATATTACAGTGAAAAAATCACATTTATTTATTTAACCCCCTCTGGGAATCGAACCCGGGGCCTCCAGAACGGTAGCCGAGCTTGCTGAGATATATATATATATATATATATATATATATATATATATATATATATATATATATATATATATATAAATATATATATATATATATATATATATATATATATATATATATATATATATATATATATATATATATATATATATATATATATATATATATATATATATATATATATATATATATATATATATATATATATATATATATATATATATATATATATATATATATCGCAATATCTAAAAATGTGTTATGAGATTACCTATAATGATTCCGCTGCGCGAATCTACATTGTTACATTACTTTTCAAATGACGTGTCAAAGAGCCAAACGAGTTACGGAGCTATAATCATAAATCATAATTTATAGTCATTCACTCATCAAATGAGAGTATTACAGCCACAGCAGGGTGGGTGCACAGCACTGTACACTCTGTATACGATGTCATGAAAACCAGACTGTATTAAGATTTATCATATAAAAAATAAAAATAAATTTATAGCTTATAAATTGTTGATTTGATATATATTATTATTATTTAATATATGTATTTTTTGACATTTCAACAAAGTTAAAGAAAAATATGGAAATCTGGGCACTTACCGGGCTTACCGGCTGGTTTAAGTGATCACTTTACACACGTGTAACATTTACCAATTCTGCCCATCATTGACAACCACACTACTCAAATTCTTGGAAGTTCTATATATGATCCAACTTCGAAACATTGTTCCTGAATTACTAGAATTTCACTAGACATCTATTGGTGAGGTTCTTCTTCATCTTTGTTGAGATGTAAAAATAATAATATGAAATTAAACTCCTATAATTGGAGATAATTCAGATTTGTGAACAAGTATTTAGACCCACTCAAAATGTTTTTATAATTTTATGAAAAAAAAAACAGGTTTTATTCAGACATGGATTTTTTTCTCCTTTTTACCATTTTTCGTAATTAATTTTTTTTTTTTAAATTACTTATGAAAAAATCATTGAAGAGTGAATTCGGCGTATGTTTTTCCGATTTGTGACGAAATTTTAAGTAAAATAAGGATATTGTATTTTGTATCGAATAACAGGAAAATTTAGTTTTATTTCTTGTTAATATTTCGTTCACTCCTTTCAACAATGTCATAAATTAAAAATCGTCAATTTTCAGTAGTGCATGTTTTCGGAATGCCCAGATAATATCCCAGCAAAAGTGGCATATTTTTAACTTAATATTTACCCGTTACAGGGCAGAAAGTGTTTTTTTTTGCATTTTTAAGAAAAGGTTTTTAAATATACAAAATATTTTTCAAATGGAGAAAAAACATTCAGGTTTTACCAAAAAAGATCTGTTGCACAGTAAAAAGTTAATTAAGTTTCTTTATATTTATTTTTAATACATTTTATTTTATTTTTAAACTTTAGAAACGATCTCCTGAAAAGTTTTTTGATATATGACGTTGTTGAAAGAAGTGAGCGATATTATATCTTCAAAAAGAGACGAATTCTTGTGTTTATAGAGGGACTTGAACTGTTATAATTGAAATGAAACTAGAGTCATATAATTGGATTTTTTACAGACATTTTTTTACAAACATGCATGTATAAGCACTACGTAGTTAACGGTTTACGTTTCATTGTAATTCCAGCCTTGGTATGTACATAAAATGCAGTATAAAATTATTTTTTTAAGACATGCTTTGCTAGCGTACTTTTTTTTCTTTTTATTACATTTCTTGGGGGATTATCATCTCCTGCCTGATTCAATTATCTTATGTCTGTTTGGACATTCTGGTTTAAAATGTCTTATTTCTATAATTTGTGCTTTGGGCATATGTTTACAGATGACCAAATCACCATGTTTTTACTGGCATGTATAATTTATTTCTTAGTTTATAATTTCGTTTCCTAACGTAATTAATAAGATCGTTAAAAGATACAAAACTTCGCATTTTACATTTTCTTTATGCTGCAATATCTACGTGAATAAAATTACTCATTAGGGATATTATGTGTTAAAAAAATCTGAAGTTTTAGTTTTAAAATAAAAGCTTTTTTATAGGTTTTTTTCTTGAATATTTTTTGTTTTTTAAGCATTTGTGTTTTACTTTGTGACACATTTTATAAAACTGTACAAAATGATACTGAACCTTTGTTATTAACCACTTTTATAAAAGTGCCAATACTTTTATAAAAGTTCAACCACTTTTATAAAATAAAAGTGGTTAAAAGGACAAAAGTACAAACTATTAGTTTGTGGTTTGTTTTTTTTTTAACTACAGTTTTTGAGATTAAACGGAAACGCCAATTGCAGTTACTGTTTTTAATATTCTGGCAACTTGTAAGAGTCTCTAAAAATATATATTTCACGCACTGATTGCTTTTGCAAAATATTCGAATGAAAAACTTTTTAGTTCTCCATATGTAACAACAAATAAAAACCTTTTTTGAATAATTGCGAGTGTTTTTGCCTAGAATTTTCACTCGTGAATTACATGAAATTATAGTTACTTTAAACATAAAGAGTAAATCCATTCACGAGTAGGCATAGGCTATGAAACTTAAAAAGCTGAAGCCTGAGTAGGGTCATGATAAGCGGTGTTGTATAAGCCGTAGCTAGATTTCAGAGTCACTTGGACGTTAGGTAATTCAAAAAAATATTTGAATAATTTGAGCGGTCGGAAAGACCTCTTGGCACTTCTAGTGTTAATTTTAATGCAGATAGAGAGTCAGAAATCTCGTTAATATTTGACCTCGTAACAAATATATTTAAAAATAATTTAAGCTAAATTTAAAAATTAATATAGGTACGTAATATATTATGTATTTAAATTTTACTGGGTAAATACCATTATTTCTTAAAATCCGTTGTGACGTATTTTGATGCATTCCGCATCATTTTCAAACACCGTAAAGTAACTGCCGAATCAATTAATGAAAAAAACAGGTAATGTGGTTTAGCTTTTTTTTACGAATCAATTAAACGAATAAAAATAATTATAAAATCCCCAAATGCAACACAAAACAGTACCAACCAAATGGCATATACTTAGGCATAAAAAATAAACAATTTAGAAATAAAAAATATGAAAGACATAAACTGTATAAAAGAGAAATTTAACGAACACTAAAACCAACAGACTATACAATAAAAAACTAAACAAGATAACTTCCTCTCCAATCCATTATTTAGATATACAGTGGAACCTCTCATAACGAGCACCTCTCATAACGATTAATTCGAAAAGCGAGCAAAAAAAATGTTAAAAAGTTGCTTCCTTAACAAGCGACATTTCGCATAGCGAGTTACAGAGAAAGGGCAAGTCCCTTTTTCACGACATTCTCTTGTGAGTCAGGACTTCCGCGCCAGTAAAAAAATGCTCTGTAATATCTCCAAAATAAAACAAGGTTTACTGGATTGAATTCTACATTTATTTATGTATATGTTAATACGTATTAACAAATACATAAATAAATGTAGAATTCAATCCAACAAACCTTGTTTTATTTTGGATATATTACCCAACAATTCAATATGGAATTCTACCAACTGTGTGCAGTTACAATAAATACAAAAAATGCTCGCTGAACGAATAAGATTCTGGAACGAATTATGCTCGTTATGAGAGGTTCCACTGTATAACAAAAATTGTGAAAAAAATCTACACCATGCTGCTAATAAATAAAATGTTTAAGGGGATTACTCACTTTTAATTTCCAGGAATGTGCCGCCTGGAAGGAGTCCCGATCTGTGGTCGAGAAGGCGAGCACGCACGCCTGCGCCCCCCGGTAGTAGGCCTTCGTGATGGCGTCGAACTCCTCCTGGCCCGCCGTGTCCCACAGCATCAGTCGCACTTCCTCACCGTCCAGTCTGAAAGAGGTAAATATTAAGTGATTACAGTAATACCCCGCTTAGCGCGGTAACCCATGTCAGAAAGCGAGTGTTTCTGCCTAGAATTTTCACTCATGAATTTCCACTCACGAGTATGGCATAGGCTATGAAACTTAAAAAGTTGAAGCCTGAGTAGGGTCATGATAATCGGTGTTGCATAAGCCGTAGCTAGATTTCAGAGTCACTTGGACGTTAGGTAATTTAAAAAAAAAAGTCATGCCAGAAAATACCGCTCTAAACGAATCAGCGCTAAGCGGGGTCTATTTTTTACATATCGCTAGTTAAATGCCAAAGGGCCATAACGCAAAAAATTCAACTCTATTCCAAAAATGGTATCTAAATCGTCAACATTTTCATATTCGAAAAAGACACCCATGATTCAAGCGTTAAAAATGTCAATTTGTAAAAAAAGGAAGCAGATAAAGACCGAGGAAAACTAAGCATGATCTAGATGCTTAGTTTTCCTCGAATGAGTATTTGAAATACTTGAAAGTGGTCAGATCATGAGCCTGAATAATCGGCGGGTATGTATGAGGAGTTGCATGCATGGGGAAGAGGCGAATATTGTTTGCAATGACAGATTGGTGTGGATTTTTATTCTCTCTGCCTACCCCTGTGTGTAGCGGCATGGTGGTTAGATAGTTAGTTTTATATTAATTTTTGACATATCATCAAAAATGCAGAAGAATATGGAAGCCTGGGCATTTACGGGGCTGACGACCGTCATAGGCTGGTTTAAGTGATCACTTTACACACGTGTAACATTCACCAATTCTACCCATTATTGACAACCATACACTCACATTCTTGGAAGTTCTATATATATTTGAACCAATTTTGAAACATTGTTCTTGAATCACTAGAACTTCACTATAGACATCTATTGGTGAGATGAAAAAAAGCTTTTTAATTAGCAGAAACTCTTTTATTAGTATGTGAGGTCCGAATCCTGGATTACAATCACACACATGAGAAACGCCAGAAAATATCATTTTCATTTTTATTATTTAATAATAAAACCCTTATCCGCACCCCAATGGTGCATAGGGCACTGCGTCATATAAACGCAGTGTTATCTTGATCGTTTACACATGAAGGAAAGGTGATCAGCCCTCCGCTTCAGGTACCAGTCCAGGGTAATATTGAATAAATGAAAACAGTGAAAAAATCACTTATATTTATTTTACCCCTCTTGGGAATCGAACCCGGGACCTCCAGAACGGTAGCCGAGCGTGCTGACCATTACACTACGGAGGCGGACATTATTTTGTTTTTATTATTTAAGCTTATAATTTGACCAGATAATTTATTTACAACATTTTGAGTGTGTCCAAATACTGTCCAAATAATAGTTAGTTTTAGTTATTTACTTTCTTGTTACGTTAACGTTGGGTTTATGTTCCGTCTGTAGCCCGAAGTAACACATACTCGTGTATGTCCGTCACACATAATTTGAGATAATTTTTACGAATCACAAAAAAAACTATCGATCAAACTTTCTTGATTGGTTAAACGCAACGAGTAACATATGGCTTGAGTAGCCTGATATGTGTGAATGAGGATGGCGGTATGTTATACACCAGTGGTTCTCAAACCGAGGCCCGCGAGCAACTCGAGCGGGGCTCGAAAAAAAAAGAATTATAATGATAGTAAGAAAAAAATATTTTAAAAAAAGTGACGGTTTGTGGTCCCGTGGTTAGTGTCTCGGACTCTTAAGTCAGAGTTTCTCGGTTCGAACCCACTGTACCACAATTTGATACCTATTTCTACATAATAATGAGCCGCTTAGGCTCACAGAAATATTGTGAAATTGAAATACAACATTTTAAGTGTGTCCAAATACTTGTTCACAAAATCTGGATTATCTCCAATTGCAGGAGTCACATTCATTTTATTTTTTTCAAGAATAATGTTTCAAAATTGGTTCATATATATAGAACTTCCAAGAATTTGAGTAGTGTGGTTGTCAATAATGGGTAGAATTGGTGAATGTTACACGTGTGTAAAGTGATCACTTAAACCAGCCTATGGCGGTCGTCAGCCCCGTAAATGCCCAGACTTCCATATTCTTCATTTATGTAGAGATATCAATTGACATTTTTATTTGATTCTGTCGATTAATGAGTTTGTGAGCACTGCTCCAAACAATCGAGTTGGCCATCTGGCGATTAGCTTTTGGACCATAGAGATCGTGATATGGAGAAAGTATGGGAACTCAGGACTACACCTGTTTGCGTTATATTGCACTTGTTGCAGACAAAAACACATCAATTAGTGCATTGACAACTTAATTGTGTTCTCAAATTCCAATGATTAATATGTATGCAGTCAGTAATAGAAATCGGTGTAAAATATGATATATCGCTCACTCCTTTCAACAACGTCAGATATAAAAAAACTTGATTTTTCAGGAGATCGTTTTTAAAGTTTAAGAATATAATAAAATGTATTGAAAATAAAATCAAGCCACTCATTAAACTTTTTACTGTGTAACAGATCTTTTTAGGTAAAACCTGAAAGTTTTTTCTCCATTTGAAAAATATTTCCATGGTCCAAATCCTGGAATATATTCACATACATCGCTTGCTCCTTTCAACAACGTCATACATATATAAAAAAAAAACTAGATTTTTCAGGAGATCGTTTTTAAAGTGTAAAAATATAATAAAACGTATTAAAAATTAATATCAAGCCACTTTTTACTGTGCAACAGATCTTTTTAGGTAAAAAAAACTGAATGTTTTTTCTCCATTTTAAAAATATTTAGTATATTTTAAAAATATTTATACCATACCTTTTTTTTCAAAATGCAAAAACAGTACTTTCTGCCATGTAGCGGGTAAATATTAAGTTAAAAATATGTATATTGAAAGCTTTTAAATGTAAATTCACAGTAAAATCGAGATACAATTTTATTTTGTTTCACATTTTCAATCAATTTCGCAACTTAGTTTTTAAAAAAAATTGCTTTGCAAGGATAGATCTGTCAGGAAGCCTAGATGCCTCTGTATCAGATCTGGGAATGCGGTGGGAAAGCTTTCAATACAAGAACCGAAAAATGCAAGCTTTTACTTGGGACTTTGCTAATATTTATTTGGTCGAGTGTACGGCGTGTCGACTCTCAATCAGTTTATACCGTTTCGGCAATGTATAAATATTTTTTTTTTATTTCAAAACATATTACATACACAAATCATATATACATATAATATTCCCGCTGAGTAATTTCTAGTTCTCATTTTGGGACATGGGATGAAGGTTAACAAGACTGGGACATAAATAATAAAGTAACAAAAAAGATTTTTTTACATAACCAAAAATAAAAATAATATATGGCAAAATATAAAAACAATAAACAGGTATAATAAATAGGCACAAGAAGCTTATTTAAAAGAAATAAATGAGAAAACACAAGGTAAGAAGCATATTTAAAATAGATAAAATTTAAAATAAGAAAATATAAAAAATGAGAAAAATATAACAAATGAGAAAATATAAAAAAAACATAAGGTAAAAACAAAATAAGAAAATGTGACTAATCACTACATATATCGCTCACTCCTTTCAAGAACGTCATAAATCAAAAAACTTGATTTTTCAGGAGAACGTTTTTAATGTTTAAAAATATAACACAATGTATTAAAAATAAATATCAAGCCACTTATTGAACTTTTTACTGTGCAACAGATCTTTTTAGGTAAAATCTGAAGGTAATTTCTCCATTCGAAAAATATTTAGTATATTAAAAAAAAATTAAACAATACCTTTTCTTCAAAATGTAAAAACAACATTTTCTGCCCTGCAGCGGGTAAATATTAAGTTTAAAATATGGCTCTTTTTCTGGGATATAGTACATTTTCTGGGCATTCCGAAAACACGCACAACTGAAAATTGACGATTTTTGATTTATGACGTTCTTGAAAGGAGTGAGCGATATATCTTTCCATAAAGTACCCTCTCGGATCATTTTTTTTGCATCCCCGAATGGGTTTTATTTTATATATGTCAGGCAGCTGGTTAATTTGGGTATTGGCAAAATAATTTGAGGACCTTATTCCAAATTTAGTAGTGTTTATCGGCTCCACATATATTTTGTTATGTCGTCGTGTATTATAATTATGAATTTCTTTGTTAAAATCGGTATGGTGTAAGGTCATTTACTTACTCAATTTGGCGTTCGAGGAAATCTACACCGATGGTTTTCTTGTACTCCCTGGTGAACGTTCCTTTACAATATCTCTGGATCATACTGGACTTCCCGACTCCACCATTCCCGACAATCACCACCTGAAATATTACAATTCCATTATTTATCTATCAATTACCATTTATTTATTTATTTTGACTTCATGTAAAGAAAAAAATGTACATTGGCGGGCTTATTGCTAAGAAGTAATATCTTCTAAGCAACCAAAAACAGACTAGTGATATTGATCAAAACGTTTGATACATATAACAGCTTTCTCAATCCAACCACGGATGGCTGTTTTAAACTCAATCGTGAAGTGCCATGAAATTGATGATGTACACATGTATGAGTTCCAAAATTTGTATAAAGTGGTTGTCATTCATGGGTAGAATGGTGAATGTTACGCGTGATCAAAGTGATCACTTAACCAGCCTATGACTGGACATAAGCCCTGTATATACCCAGACTTCCATATTCTTTTTCATATTTGTTGAAATGTCAAAATATAAACATAATAGTGAATTTATTGAGTGCATTTTTCGTGAAAAATTAAATATTTCGAATACATGTCAGGAGCCGGCATAATCGGCGGGTATGTATGAGGAGATGCATGAATGTGGAAGAGGCGAAGGTAAAAGACAGAGTGGTGTGGCGTTCTACAATATTATCACAACTGGTTAGTTTTTTTAAAGATAAATTTATGCGTTTTTATTGAAGTTTCACATAAAAATTACCACTACCATATTTATGTAAATACCACTAATAGTGGTATTTACATCAATAGTGGTATTTACTATGTAAACCTTTAATTAAAAATAGAAAGAAATATTTATGTTTTTATTTCTTACATAAATACTTCAATTTCATACTATTTCTGTGGGCCTAAGCGGTCATTATTAAAAATAGGTATCAAATTGTGGTAGAGTGGGTTCGAACCTAGGAACTGTAACTCAAGAGTCCGCGACACTAACCGCGGGACCATAATTCGACAGAGAGTTAGTTTTTTTTTAAAATTATATTTGAAGAGCTAGAATATAGTTTATTTAATAATTTATTCATAGATGGCAATGATTAAATCCAGTGTAACTTTTTATAGTTATTTAAAATGAACTTGTTCATAATAAATTTCTGCTGTCAAGCGCAAACTATGTATTGTAACTGTTCCGAAACACAGTTAGGTCTGCGAAATGTTCGGTCGTTTAAATAGAACATGGCTGTTTGCATTTGGTGACAGGTTAATGTTTTAAATGATATACGAGTATGTATATTGCACATTTTATGTTTTTATTAATTTCGCGTTTAGAATAAACATATGATTCATGTCTATTATTGATTTTTGAATAATTTGACACCGTGGCGTAGTTGAGTAGACGTTCGACCGCGAAACTGGCGTCGCGGATTCGATTCCCGCCAATTGCAAAGTAAATTTAGGAGAGATTTATTTTAAACTAGTCTGGGTGTTTGTGATATATATTTTTCACATATTATTTTTTTAAAGGTAAATCCTTCCCTATCCTTTTTATCTTACTTGCAGATAAATCATTGAACATTTTACAAAACAAATTGGAAGTTTTATTGTATTTTACAAAAAAAATGTTTATTTAAACAATGTATTTATGTTAGTAGTACATATACCGTCAGTGTGAAAACCTGCCCTCATGTTTTAAGTTGCCAAGCCTGCGCGGCGCGCTGTCATAGTTTTTGCGAGGAATGTGTACTGAAGTTTTCAGAAAAGATTTTCAATACTACTTTGAATCATATGTACTACTTAGAATATATATTTTTTAAATTCTTACTTTTTACGATATGGAATATAACGTCCAATTTGATTTTTTTAACGTCCAATTTGATTTTAAAATGCCTAATTTGAATAAAAACGTCTTGTTTGTTTAAAAACGTATTATTTGATTAAAAACCTCTTATTTAATTAAAAACGTCTTATTTGATCAAAAACGTCTTATTTGATTAAAAACGTCTTATTTGATTTGTCAGGCGTCCAATTTGGTTGAAAATGTCGTATTTGATTTGTAAGGCGTCCAATTATATTTATAAGGTGTCCAAATTCGTTCTACGTTTTTGTAAAACGTGTAGTTTGAAGTCAACAACCTGTAAAACGCGGGGCAGAAGCGTTATAACTGACTTCCATGTATCATAAAATATAATACAAATAAGAAAATAAAATGAAAATGAAATATTGGAAATAACAAAGTGAAAATTCTGGAGAGATGTGAGGTGATCAACTCGCTGAAAATCGCAAGAAATTCGTCTGTATTACCAATCTGTATAAATTTAAAAAGCTTATTATTTATCGTCTCAATTATTTTATACAATATGACTCTTTCTCTTTGATTGCATTAATGTCTATAAAGATGCATACTCGTATACTAAATTACGTTTATGGTCGGGAGAATTAGAATAACGGAACGTGATCAATAAATTTTGCCATTTCTCGCATAATTCTCTTAGGTTTTATTTGATTTTTTTATATATTATATCTTATATAACCAATTTTCTGTCTGAAAATGAATTATACAATCATATTACCCAATTACACATATGTTAAACCTTTGGTAAGCGGGCGTGAAACGTCATTTGATGGATTTGTTTTTATAATATTATAGAACGTGTACGACTCTTTACGAAGTTGTTTTTTTTCTACTTAAGGCTCAGTATTCGTTTGGTCGTATCTTAATTTTCTCTAAATCCAGGTAACATTTTACGTGAATGATTTTTTTCCTTAAAATGCCATTTATGCATTGAAAAAATAAGTTTTTCTTCGAAATATTTTTTTCTTCTGTATAATATAATATAAATTTACATTTTTTTATAAAATTTAATACAATTTCAATACATTTTTACGTAATACAATCTTATAATTTTAGTTGCGTTGAGCCTTTCCAAAAAAGAGACTGAGCTCTTGTGCTTGGAGAGGGATTTTCCTTATTTTTTGTTTGTTCATAGTATCATGTTATACCTACATATAAAAATTTATACATATTACAGGGAAACATATATCGCTCACTCCTTTCAACAACGTCATATATCAAAAATCGTCAATTTTCAGTTGTGCATGTTTTCGGAATGCCCAGAAAATGTACTATATCCCAGCAAAAGCGGCATATTTTTAACTTAATATTTATATATTACATGCGCGTATAGATACAAAGCACGCCACGTACTAACAATACACAGAAACATTTGTGTATTGGTGATTTTATCCCGGATTTTTCCAGAAATTATTTATTTTGTCGCTTCAAATGAATAACTTTATATAATAATACCGTAGAACGTGGGTACTTGAACTTTGATGTGTTGCTTGAGCCTAATACAAAAAATATATAAAAATCGTATCGATCGAAGTATCGTGTCACCTGTCAGGGAAACAATGAATCATGTCGATACGTTCATTATTGTAGACCAAATATAGATCTTTTAAATCTTTTTTTGTACTGGGCTCAAGTAACACATCAAAGTTCAAGTAGCCCCGTTCTACGTTACTTTTATGTAATACATATTACGGAGGAATACAGTAATTCTGAGCCCGTATCTATTATATTTTATATTGATATTCCCATTTTAAAAGTCGAGTTGTAGTAAATACATATTACTGCAGGGGAAGGTTAATTTGAGATAAAAGACATATCTTTTTATATGAAAGAAGATGAGAGGGAGCATCACAGTGGTTTAAGCGATCATGGATGCCTATGTAGAACGCACGCTACTGACTGTAACAGCTTGTTGCATGTTTACGTATACAGAGTCTGCACGCATGCCGACGGTTGGACACACCGCCACGTGAACGGCTCATTAAGCGGTAATAAAATACGTGTGGGATTTATTATTTGATAAATCTTCTCTCTTATTATCATGAGAACCTATTGATTTTTGCGGAGGATGGAATTAGAAAACATTAAAAACATTATTATAATGCAATACATACATCAGTAAATGTAGCTATATCCACAAATGTACATTGTGTGTACATGTAAGTGGTTTAACTATTGTAAGTTTTTTGCTATTACCGAATTAATATTTTGTTATGGTTAAAAGTACATTAGGTAATAGGCGTTTTAAACAAACGAGTAATGATGTAACAAACAATTTATTAAGTAATAACATTTTGAGTGTGTCCAAATACTTGTTTACTAATCACGATTATCTCAAATTATAGGAGTTATTTATCATATTACTTTTTCTTATCTCAGTATAGATGAAGAAGAATATGGAAGTCTGGAAGTTGTTCATCTCGCCAATAGAAGTCACTAGTGAAAATTCTAGTGATTCTTGTATAATGTTTTAAAATTGGATCATAAATATATATAGTACTTCCAAGAATTTGAGTAGTATGGTTATCAATCATGGGTAGAATTGGTGAATGTTACAGCATGTTTGGTAAAAGTTTTTTTTTGGTTTGCCAGTCACGATGTGCCTTTCTGCCAACATTTTATTTCAATCAATCAAACCCCTCATCCGCACCCAATGGTGCATAGGGCACTGCATCATATAACCGCAGTGTTATATTGATCGTTAACACATGAAGGAAAGGAGATCAGTCCTCCGCTTCAGGTACCAGTCCAGGGTATAATTGAATAAATATTAACGTGAAAAAATCACTTTTATTATTAAACCCACCATAGGAATCGAACCCGGGACCTCCAGAACGGTTGCCGAGCGTGCTGATAAATACATTTTATTTATATACATAAGATAAGAAAGTACTTTACCAGGGAGCATTAGAATACTCGAACCAACCTAACCTGTCCGAACTTTTACTTTCCACTATATCACATCCCTAGAACTAGTACCTACCGACACTCGCTTTTCATAAAAGGAAATAAAAACTTCACGAAAGTGGAAATCTACAATAGCAAGAGTGTACTGAGCGTGTGGCCGCGCAGGTCGTTTACCTAATCCCCGTTACGGGCAGTTTGGAAACTGAGATAAATGATAATAAAATTGATATTTTTAAAGTACCTACTTACACAATTCGCTCACTCCTTTCAAGAACGTCATAAATCAAAAATCGACAATTTTCAGTTGTGCATGTTTTCGGAATGCCCAGAAAATGTACTGTATCCTAGCAAAAGAGGCATATTTTTAACTTAATATTTACCCGCTACAGGGCAGAAAATGTTGTTTTTGCATTTTGAAGAAAAGGTATTGTTTAATTATTTTTTAAATATACTAAATATTTTTCAAATGGAGAAAAAACATTCAGATTTTACCTTAAAAGATCTGTTGCACAGTAAAAAGTTCAATAAGTGGCTTGATATTTATTTTAATATAATGTGTTAAATTTTCAAACTTTAAAAACGTTCTCCTGAAAAAACAAGTGAGTGAGCGAATTGTCAAATTGACTTCTTCATGGCGACAAGATTATATTTAATAACGTAACGTTATTATACCGTTATATTTTAACTCTGTATGTGCGGCAATTGATTTTTTAAATTTATATGAAGAGTCAATAATACACGAAAAAATTAAGTATGAATATTTACAACATTTTAAGTGTGTCCAAATACTTGTTCACAAAATCTGGATTATCTCCAATTATAGGAGTTATTTTCATATTATATTAAAATAAAAAATTAAAATCATAATCATAGTCTAATACGCAAATTATGTACCTACCTACCCAAATGATTGCTTGATTTTTAGCGTTGATAAATGAAGTCATGACTATTAGAATATTTCGTGGGTATACTGGCAAAAAACGTTAAACCTAAAATCCCTGTTTGAATTATCCCTATTCAAAGCTTTTCGCCTGAATAAAAGTAATTCAACCATATCCGGTCCCGAGGTGGAGCATACCACAAATAAAAGCAGTCCACAAATAAAATACCCGCAAGTAAACTTAATGTTGAATTTTAATTACTTTTAAAACCACATAAATACGACATTTCAAACTACTTAGTGTATTTTGCCAGTTTATAGAAATATTGAAAACTGTACAGTACTGCATCATTCTTCTTCTTCTTCAAACCCTTATCCGCACCCCAATGTTGCATAGGGCACTGCATCATATAAACGCAGTGTTATCTGGATCGTTAACACATGAAGGAAAGGTGGTCAGCCCTCCGCTTCAGGTACCAGTCCAGGGTGTATTTTAATAAATATTAGAGTGAAATAATCACTTATATTCATTTGACGCTCCCTGAAAATCGAATCCGGGACCTCCAGAACGATTGCCGAGCGTGCTAACAATTACACCACGGAGGCAGATAAATACATTTTATTTATATACATAAGATAAGAAAGTACGGTAGCAGAGCATGCTGACCATTACACTACGGAGGCGGACTGCATCATTACCTAAGTCAAAATTGCATATTTTCGAGTTAACGTTTTTTGCCAGTACACCCACGATTTATAAAATGTAAATAAGCTTTGTGGTATTTTCATTGTGAAATATTTAATGTTAGATTAGGCATGTGGATACGGTGAGACGGCCAATCTGAGTTTCGTTAATCGCTCGAATCGCCGGCCCGAATGCTACTTCAATAATCGCCATTGTCACTCGAGACTCGCGTAATGATGCAAATATTCCATTCCGACCAGTCCTTGAGAGACTGATTAATATTTCGTTCATGATTGAACGACGACTGGGAATTTAACACGGGAATTTAACACATTTTATGCGAGCGCGGAGCAAATACAGTGATGCCTCGTACGTACCCATTCGGGGATCCAAAAGAAATAATCTGAGAAGGTACTTTATGGAAAGAAATACATATCGCTCGCTCCTTTCAAGAACGTCATAAATCAAAAAACGTTAATTTTCAGTTGTGCGTGTTTTCGGAGTTCCTAGAAAATGTACTACATTCCATAAAAAGAGCCATATGTTTAACTTAATATTTACCCGCTACAGGGCAGAAAGTGTTGTTTTTGCATTTTGAAGAAAAGGTATTGTTTAATTATTTTTTAAAATAAACTAAATATTTTTCAAATGGAGAAAAAACCTTCAGGTTTTACTTAAAAAGATGTGTTGCACAGTAAAAAGTTCAGTAAGTGGCTTGATATTTATTTTTAATACATTGTATTATATTTTTAAACTTTAAAAACGTTCTCCTGAAAAATCAAGTTTTTTTTTATTTATGACGTTCTTGAAAGGAGTGAGCGATATATAATATGTAGTGATTAGTCATATTTTCTTATTTTGTTTTTACCTTATGTTTTTTTTATATTTTCTCATTTGTTATATTTTCTTTTTTTATATTTTCTCATTTGTTTATTTTAAATATGCTTCTTACCTTATGTTTTTCTCATTTATTTCTTTTAAATATGCTTCTTTTGCCTATTTATTATACCTGTTTGTTTTTTCATATTTTGCCATGTATTTGTATTAGTTTTGGTTATTTAAAAAAAAAAACTTTATTATTTGTGTTCCAGTCTTGTTAACCTTAATCCCATGTCCCAAAATGAGAAATAGAAATTACTTATCGGGAATATTATATCGCTCACTCCTTTCAAGAACGTCATAAATCAAAAAACGTTAATTTTCAGTTGTGCGTGTTTTCGGAGTTCCCAGAAAATGTACTACATTCCATAAAAAGAGCCATATGTTTAACTTAATATTTACCCGCTACAGGGCAGAAAGTGTTGTTTTTGCATTTTGAAGAAAAGGTATTGTTTAATTATTTTTTAAATATACTAAATATTTTTCAAATGGAGAAAAAAACCTTTAGGTTTTACCTAAAAAGATCTGTTGCACAGTAAAAAGTTCAATGAGTGGCTTGATATTTATTTTTAATACATTTTATTATATTTTTAAACTTTAAAAACGTTCTCCTGAAAAATCAAGTTTTTTGATTTATGACGTTCTTGAAAGGAGTGAGCGATATGTAAATATGTGACTTATGTATGTAATATGTTTTGAAAAAAAATAAATTAAAATACTAAAGGCCCCATAGGGCGTTTGTGCACTACACGGAATTTTACCGTCCGGCACTTCAGTTCACGCTAATCTGTCGTAGTCGCTTTTATTTTTCAAAACCGGACTGCCGGACGGTAAAATTCCGTGTAGTGCACAAGCGGCTTTACATGTACGATAAATCGCAATTTAATCTTCTTTGGCCTAGTATTCGTTAAGTCACAACTTAATTTTCTCTAAATCCAAGTAACATTAAACGTATTTTTTTGTTTAAAACACCGTTTTTTCAATTGAAAAGTATAAGTTTTACTTCGAAATACATATATGGTTTTTAAAAGAAGTGTTATTGAAAGGTAAGGAGAGAATGAGGAGAAAAAACGATAAAAATATTTTTTCAAGATAATTTTTTTTTTAAATAATTTCGATATACATATATTCAGAAAAAAATGTGTACAGAGACACTGGCTTCTCAGCAGTCGATTGCATACTGAATTGTATGTTTGCAAGTACCCCCTTAACATTGTAATAAATCAATTAACTTATGAATCTGTATGGTAGGCATTACTTTTACTTTTCATTTAGCCTGTATAAAATGGACGCCACTGTATATGTTATTTGCGATTAAGTTATTAAAAATATGTTATTTTCCCAAGAATGACATAAAAATATCATTCTCAATACGGTGAACGCTATTATGTCTACGTTTAGAAACCTAATGACGTATTTTTCGAGTTTCTACGTTTATTTAACGCATAAAATCCCGAGTTTATCCGTGTTTTGAATCCGCGTATCAAGTTTATTGAGCCATAAAATAATGTAACTGTCTTTTCGCACAGCAATAATACTAATGCACAAATTCTATACACGTTTTTCACATCATTAGCAGTATCTACATGATACGTTTGTTACGAGCAGAGTCGAAACAAGGAGTGAATTTCCTCCGATGACAAATTTGCAACGTAAAAGAATATTAATTTTGACATCTTAACATGGATGCAGAAAAATATGGAAGTCTGGGCATTTACAGGGCTTACGACCGTCATGGGCTGGTTTAAGTGATCACTTTACACGCGTGTAACATTCACCAATTCTATGCATGATTAACAAGCACATTACTCAAATTTTTGAAACTTCTTATTATATATTGATCAAACTCGAAACACAGTGTGCGATAGTTCTTCTTCATCTATGTTGAGATGTAAAAAATATTGTAAAAAATAATCCCAATTGAAGATAATCCAGATTTGTGATAAGTATTTGGACATACTCAAAATGTTACAAGTTAAGATATATAGCGGTTTTTTTTTTCAAACTTTAATTCAAAAGTATCCAATAGTTAATTTGTACAACCCTCTCTTATTTCTTAGGTGCCATTTTTTATAATAATTGTAATCTATTTTTCAAATTTAAAGTACCTATTATAAAATATTTTTATAAGACCATAAGACCTAGGTCTCAAGCGTTCAAATCACAACTGGACGACTGTTCACACTCATTTTTTTAATATAAATTGGAATTTGACTTTTTTTTAAATATGTATATATTGAAAAAATATTTTTATAATTTTTAACTCATCACCTTTTAATAACACTTTTCTTTTCGAAAAATAAGTTACGATTTATCATTTATTGGGCCTTAATACATATAATTAATATATGTATTACATATTCATCACAATAATATTTAGTAAAAAAATACCGATGTAAGATAAGATTTTGATGCACAGAAAAACCATTTCATCAAAAAAAAAATTAAATTTCTTTAATGTTATCCGCAGATACTTTGTGGCACATTTTATAAACTTTATAAAATTAAATAACTTTGTTATAACCACTTTTTTGTTGATACAATTTAACCTACAGGTTTCGAGAAGAACCTTGTCATCATCAGGGTTTATTTTAATTCAAAAACATCAAAATATTCTCACCAAAAAAAAACTTCCACACACTCCGTAAAAATCCTAAATGTTATTTTTATTATTCATTGCATAGCAATCCCAAATAAGAACTAATGGAATCACCAAAAAACAGTATGAAGCTGCGCATACGTAAAGTGGAGAACACACACAAAAAACTACTGTGAGAAATTTTAGGAACAGAAATTGGAAAAATATCAAAAATAAGACTGTTACTTAAATGTAATTGATAATTAATAATATTTCAATTTTGTTTTATGGCTTTTTTAATTTCCAAAATCTCTAAATTATGCAATGAGTTTTTATTCGAGTGTAGTATTTCAATGCCATTTTTAAAATTAAAAGAATGATTGTTATTTTTTAAGAAAACTGAACTAATTTTATAAACGAGTAAGATTCCGTATAAAAATAAATGATTTGAAACAGCACTTTCTAAGCGACGATCATCAATCTTCTCGCAACATCTTCCATTCACGCCTTGCTATACGAATAATACGGAGCAATATAGACTAGCAACTGCCGGCATACGAAGAAAGTATGGTAGACGGTCTAATTAGAATATGTAACATATAATATGTAGGTATTAGATACGATCATTGTGACGTCATAACTGGCAATCGCATTTAGCGAATGATGCTGGAATTAATGGTAAGTTAGATAGGTACGCATGACATTGGAGATAATTAAAATCTATAAAAGTGTCTGGTTGTGGTCCCGTGGTTAGTGTCGCGGACTCTTAAGTTAAAGTTTCTCAGTTCGAATCCACTCTATCAAAATCCGATAGCTATTTCTAATCATGAGCCGCTTAGGCTCACGGAAAAAGTATGAAGTTCAAATATTTGTGTAAATAATAAAAACACAATAATTAAATATATATATATATATATATATATATATATATATATATATATATATATATATATATATATATATATATATATATATATATATATATATATATATATATATATATATATATATATATATATATATATATATATATATATATATATATATATATTTATTTATATATTTATTAAAATAGATATACATATTTGTGTTATTTATGTTACATAGTTAAATTTTAGTGAATGTTTCGAATTTGAACAACATATTTAGATGTTCCAAGAATTTGAGTAGTGTGGTTGTACGGGTAGAATTTGTGAATGTTACACGTGTGTGAAGTGATAACTTAAACCAGCCTATGACGGCCCCGTAAAAGCCCAGACTTCCATTTCTTCTCCATCTATGTTGAGATGTCAAAAAATAGTATAAAATTTTACATATTTAGATGTCAGCTAAGCAATTTTAATTATTGCTGGCAACAAGCACATAATAACGCTAGATTTAAAAGACACAAACCTTCTTCTTATACGAGCAAGTTGATAAATAAAAATTTTCACACAATTATCAGGCCTATTCATGGCGCAGTTTCGTGTACCTGCATACAACATTACAATAGTCTGTTAATGTACTCGCGAGCTTTCTCACACAGTTGTTAGATTCATCCGCAGTAAGAGCGTTTGTGCACTACACGGAATTTTACCATCCGGCAGTCCGGTTTTGAAAAATTAAAACGACTACGACAGTTTGGCGTGATCGAATTTACGCGCACCGTGATCACGCACCGATCAAGAGCACCGATCCGAAGAAAGATGGCCAAAAGCACAAGCCAATCCAAGCCAATCAATCAATAAAATTTTATTAAATCAACAGCCATCAATAAAAATAATATACAATATAAGGAGCCGATAATGAGACTTATTACTGATTTCACATTTTATACAACAATATATAATATGTATATAATATCTATTACATACTTACATATTATTAATATAAAATATGTAACTATGTAATAAACACACACACACACACACACACACACACACTCACACACACACACACACACACACACACACACACACACCCTCACACACTTCACACATGCACGTTTTCTCTCAGAAATACGTGTTCATTTGCTAGATCTATACTAAATATTTTGTAATAATCTTCATGCTTCTATGGTTAACTATAATTGGCTTGTTTAATGTATATCTTTAAATGTTTTGTTTTACCAAATATGTGTTGCCGTTATTAACCTAAATAAATTAATAAAAAAATAAAAAAATAGACAAACAACAAAAATTCTCAAATTGGATCAAACTGAAATTCCGGTTTTCAGGTTTCCTTTTCAGTTTTTGGAAATAGTAAAAATACTATTTAGCTCAAAATAAAATGTGTTTGCCTGATGTGGCGTGTGGTGTGTTGTATTAGTGTATTTTATGTTAGAGTAAAGAGTGTGCAAGGCCTAGAGTTATAGTCGTGAATTATACCTAAGCCGAGTTCCGATGTTAGGAGCAGTGTTTACCTTTAGCGCGATCTCCAACTCTTCTTCCCTCATGACTGCCTGGTAGCTGCTGGCGGCTGCCGGCCTGCCTGGTGCCTCTCGTTAGTTCCCGGTGTCTCGGTGCTACCGACTGTTGCAGATCTCGTGTGAATAACACTACATTGTTTTGTACATCCGTTCTTAATGCAATTCGTGACGGCTTATCACTCAACACTTCCTGAAAAAGCACATCGGGTCAATTCTCAAATTGTTGGATAATATATCCACAATAAAACAAGGTTCTTGTTGGATTGAATTCTATATTTATTTATGTATATCTTAATACGTGACGCGTTTCGTCTTCTTAGGACATTATTAAACACGTGAAACACGTAAATCCAGTGTTATAAATTATAATTATAAATAATGTCCTAAGAAGACGAAACGCGTCACGTATTAAG
Organism: Brachycentrus maculatus; assembly: GCF_059751285.1. Taxonomy (NCBI): domain Eukaryota; kingdom Metazoa; phylum Arthropoda; class Insecta; order Trichoptera; family Brachycentridae; genus Brachycentrus; species Brachycentrus maculatus. Next base: position 1,283,137 of record NW_028280910.1, read on the forward strand.
ATATACATAAATGAATGTAGAATTCAATCCAATGAAAACCTTGTTTTATTTTGGATATATTACCCAACAATTTAATATGGAATTTTACCAACTGTCTGCAGTTACAATAAATCAATTCTCAAAGTCTAACTAAATAGAAAATTTATTTATTGAAAAAAAATATTATAATGGCTATTTTCACTGTCCGCCTCCGTAGTGTAATGGTCAGCACTCTCGGCTACCGTTCTGGAGATCCCGGGTTCGATTCCCAAGGGGGGTAAAATAAATATAAGTGATTTTTTCACTGTAATATTTATTCAATATTATTACCCTGGATTGGTACCTGAAGCGGAGGGCTGATCACCTTTCCTTCATGTGTAAACGATCAAGATAACACTGCGTTTATATGACGCAGTGCCCTATGCATCATTGGGGTGCGGATAAGGGTTTTATTTTTTATATATTATTTTCACTGTATATCGCATACTAGCTACCGTCCCCGGGTTCGATTCCCAGGGGGGATCAAACAAATAGAAGTGATTTTTCACTCTAATGCAGCGGTCGGAGAACTTTTTTTACTTATGTATTAATTTTTAAATCATCTCACAGATTTTTTTGAGTCTACTAAGTTGTATTTTATTAACAAAAACACATAAATTTTGACAATTGTTTCGCCTATTTATAGCATTTTCAAGTGAATGTTTCAAACATTCGTTTATTAATTTTTTATGTGTTTTTGTTAATAAAATATAACTTCTTCTTCTTCTTCTTCTTCTCCGTCTTAATCCTCATTGCTGAGGGTTGTGACCCTTGCAGAAGCAATGACTCTTCTCCAGTTATCCCTTGACTGCGCTGCACGTAGCGCTCCAACCACTGAGGTGCCTGCTGCTGCCTTAATTTGATCGGTCCATCGTGTGGGGGATCTTCCTCTCCCTCTCTTTCCCTCCAGGCTACCGATCACAACTAGGCGTTCCAGGCTATCCTCGTTGCCACGCGCAACGTGTCCAAAGAACTGGAGAATCCGTCGGGTACAGATATTGGCCAGAGACAAGCCATCCAAGCGTAGTTCCTGGCGAATGGACTCATTGGTGCGTCTAGCTGTCCATGGAATTCGGAGCATGCGCCTCCAACACCACATTTCGAAGGCATCAATTTTTCTCCTTTCTGCTGCTTTTATAGTCCATGTTTCAGCAGCATAGAGAAAAATGGAGTGGACCAAGCTCCTGACAAGCTTCATCTTGGTGTTGTTACTCACACCCCGGTCTTTCCAAATTTTGTCTAGCTTAGACATGGCACTTTTGGCGATGGCGATACGACGTCTAATCTCTCCTTCACAAGTTCCTTCATTGCTGATTTGAGATCCAAGGAACTGGAACTCGTTTATTATCTCTAAACCTTCCAGTGAGTTCCCGAGATCACCAAACTTCTTAGATCGATCTATGATCATGATCTTGGTCTTGCTTTGGTTAATCTCTAGTCCCAGTGCCTTGCTCTCAATCTCTACTCGTTTAAGGAGATCTACCATCTCTTTTGGGTCTTTCGCCAGAAGTGTTGTGTCGTCCGCATATCGTATATTGGACAGCTTTACGCCACCAATGGACACTCCTCCATTCCATTCGTAGAGAGCCCTGCGCATGATGTATTCCCCATAGATATTAAACAGGTCAGGGGAGAGTATGCATCCCTGTCTTACACCTTTCTCAGTGGGGAAGCTTGCAGTGTTTATGCCATTGATTCTTACGATTGCCTTACTTTGGGCATAAAGTCCATGGATGAGTTTTATCAAATGGGATGGGACTCCCATCTCCATGAGTACTTTCCACAGATGTTCCCACTTCACGCAGTCGAAAGCTTTTTTGTAATCGATAAAGCATAAAACTGTTGGCGTCAGGAACTCTCGGCTTTTTTCGATCACTTGGCGGATGTTGAGGATCTGCTCTCTTGTTCCTCTTCCTTTCACAAAACCAGCTTGTTCCTTTGGTATTTGCCATCCAATGTAACTGTGTAATCGTGCTTTTAGAACATATAGCATTATCTTGCTGGTGTGAGAGATAAGTGCTATTGTCCTATAGTTTTCACACTTTTTGGATGAGCCTTTTTTGTGAAGAGGAATGAAAACAGATTCAGCCCATTCCTGAGGCCATGTTCCCGTTCTCCATATGAGGTTGCAGAGATCCAGCACTGTTTTTATGCCCTTATCCCCTAGTTCTTTTAGAAGCTCGGCCTGTATGCAGTCATTGCCGGGGGACTTGTTGCATTTTAGTTTTTTCAGTGCATTTCGAATCTCTTCTTCCAAAATGTCGGGTTCCATGGTTTGATTCTCAAAGGAAGGACTTCCTGCTGTTGAGGTCTCGGCATATAGTCCGGAGCAGTAACCTCGCCATCTCTCCAAGACGCTGCCAATGTCCGTCAGAACGCTTCCATTTTGGTCCTCTATTGCCCATGTCTGAGGTTTGAAGGCACGGGTTAAGAGTTTAACCTTTTGGAAAAGATCCTTTGTAGTGACGCTATTCGCTTTATCTTCTATCTCAGCACAGATATCCGAAATTTGTTTATTTTTGTCTCGTCGGCAATGTCTTTGTATATCTTTATTGAGCCTAGAGTATTCTTGTTTCGCTTCTGCAGATGAGGTTCCTTTTACTCTCATCGCTTTTCGCTTTGATATCATATCCCATGTGGGGTCTGATATCCAAGATTTCCTCTTTTCATTTCTCGGCTCCTGATATTTCATTGCAGTCTTGACAATTTTCTATTTGAGACTGTTCCAACGCTGTTCGACATTTTCTGAGGAGTTTACGTTGAAATCAGCGTCTTGTTTCCTGATATCTGTGCCAAAACATTTAATTGCTGGCTCATTGAGGTTTAAAGTTTTAAACTTATCCCTTTTTATAATTTTGAACTTGGCTCTGATTTGTGCAATCAGCAGATTATGATCAGAGCCGCAATCTGCACCAGGATAAGTTTTAACATTACTTACCGATGACCTCCAGCGGCTATTTATCATGATGTAATCAATCTGGTTGCGACATCTATCACCCGGTGATATCCATGTGTATAGGCGTCTGATGTGCTGTTTAAACCAAGTATTCATGATTGTCATTTTTTCTTCAATAGCAAATTGGATCAAACGTTCACCTCTATCATTTTGGGTGCCAATTCCATAATGGCCAACTGCACCTTCGAGGTAACTGTTTGATCCAACTTTTGCATTGAGATCACCAATAACCATTGTTATTTCTTTATTGGGTATTTGAAAATATAACTTAGTATACTCAAAAAATCTGTGTTTGATTTAAAAATAAATACATAAATTAAAATGAGTTCTACAAATTAAACGCCAAATCAATAAATAACTTTTTTGACCATTACCCCAAAAATATTTTTGCGTAAGTCGATATTACCCTTTCCCCATTTCGAAAAGAAGACAATCAATGTATATTTTAAATACACATTAATTATTGAATTAACTTACACAGAAAATAAAAAGTTATATGAAAATAGTATGTATGTAATAGACACACATACACACACCCTCTTACACACATTTTCTCTCATAAATACGTGTTCATTTGCTAGATCTACACTAAATATTTTGTACTAATCTTTATGTTTCTGTGGTTAACTATAATAGGCTTGTTTAATGCATATCATTTAATGTTTTGTTTAACATATCTTCTCTTGTTAACTTAATAAAAAAATAAAATAATAAAAAATAGATAAACAACATTATTCTCAAATTGGATCAAACTGAAATTCAGGTTTTCAGGTTTCCTTTTCAGTTTTTGGAGAAATCATGTTGCTTCATGTTTGATACTATTACTTCGAAATTGTAGACTTTTTTATACAAGAGCAATTTGAATACAGCCTTCGGCGTTTAATCGATTTCTGTTCTTCGTTATGTTCATTAGAGTGTAAAAACCTTGTTCACGAAGGTAGATTGTTGCAAATGGCAGCAACATTTTTTCCGCCTCCTCATGTGCAATTTTGAAAGCCTTCGTCGCTTTTGACAACCAAAAAGACGACAGATTTGCTTTTCTAAAAATGAAAAATATCCTTGTTACCCCAAATAATCTATTTTACCCCATTTGGGGTAATTTACACCGGTTCCCCGACCGCTGCTCTAATGTGTACTCAATATTACCCTGGACTGATACCTGAAGCGAGGAGCTGATCTCCTTTCCTTCATGTGTTAACGAATAAGATAACACTGCGTTTATGTAATGCAGTCCTCTATGCACCATCGGGTGTGGATAAGGGATTTATTTCATTGCAGGGGTAGGCAAAAAGGATGGAACGCCGCACTTGCCTGTCCGGACATACCTACATGATCCTAGCTTCCTCTACATCCATACATCATACATTCCCATAGACTTTTTATTACGTAGAATTTTTTAAACCACCAGATTTAGACTTCTGTTTGATTTGATAGTGTCATATTTTTACTAGCCGTGATCGTTCTGTTCTCCCGTTCACATTTGACGAATATACTCTCTTAGTCATTCTCTCGTAATCCATTCGCTCCACATGTCCCTGACTCTTCCTTCTCTTTACTCAAACCTATAATCATACCTAACTCAGCCTCACATGCCATTCTTATATGTTCAATTTGATTTTTCTTATACATCCCCATATATATAAAACGATTTCAACGAACTATCAATGATTCGCAAATCGAATTGCAGCAATTTAGTCAGTTGGCGATATATTGGATCATTACACATGGTTTTAGAAAATTTATGGCATTACAAAACATAGTTCTGACATGCTTCAGTCATGCTTCGTGCTTGCAGTACGAAATTCGTCAGGGTAAAAATCAAAATCTGCGGTACCAGGGGTCGCAAATATCGTAAATTTGATTCTTGGGGTCAAAACAACTAATGACGTCACGTTTGATGACGTTAAAAACTGTATTTTTTTCTTGCAATTTAAATATAGATAGTTTAATCCTTTGTATCTGTTTATTCCCTTGCAGAATAAAAAAATAGTAGTAAATATTAGTTTGTTTGTCAATAATAATAATTTTACATATAACGCGGTGGAACGGCGTTCTGGCAATTTTTTTCACGGATATATATTTTTTTTAATTTTCAAAATCATTTAGACTTGGGGTCAAAATGATAAAATATGGTATTGGAATGAACTATTTTTTTTAGTAAAAAGCTTGATATGAAGTGAGTTCAGTGACATTTTTTGCTTTAAAAAAGCCCTGATAATAATACGTGAAAACTGCCCATTGTGCAGAAAGAACAATATATTTTAGCTTGACATGTTTTTCAAATAGCTAAATAATAATAAAAATTAACGATTCGGCATACGTAAGTCTCTAGTCGTGATCTTTCTAGATTCTTATCAGTTTTGTGAATGCGAGAATAAATTACCAGTAAACACGATACTTGTGTTCTATTCTGTAAAAGACGCTGACTTGATTAACTGTGATACCAATATTTCGGTGTAATCACCCATGATTACCATAGGAATGTTGATAGGCGAACGGGATTTTTTATTAGACCGATGTATGGCCGTAAAACAAATTACGTTACATAGTAGGAGATAAAAGGAATGCATATACAACCGCAAATACGTACGCATGAAACTTTATCTCGCTCGTTAGATCGATAGTTCGATTCGAAGCAACAGGTACAACTGCGAGGGGCTGTACGTATTTTCTGCCATACTTTTGAGGATACGAAGCCTTACGATGTTTACGCGCTTTTATTTAGGGCACATGCGCCCTGCGGCTTTAAAAATACGAATTTGCCGAACTTTCCAGTCTTCACTGCACCAAACTTTCTATACGTTATACCGTTCACATGTTCCTACATCGGAACTCACACAACACCGGGTAAGAACTTCCGATTGGTTCAGCGCACCGCGATTCTCGGCGGACGGCGCAGAATGAGTAGGTATGAGATATCCCTCTACAGAAGAGCAGCCATTCGAGGCGATTTATCACGATTTATCGAAAAACCGAATATCGAGAGGACGGCTGACCAGTACACACGTTCACCACTGTCGGCTCTCCGGCGCGTACTGGAGAAGTAGAGAAGTTCCTGCCGCGCCGCGACAGGTGAGGCGGAGAAACGAGGGAACACAACAGGTAGATTAACAAACAAAAAATGGCGGTGTGTGCGTTCGATGTTGAACGTTGAGGCTACTCACACTCGCGCGAGTCGGCAAGCCCCTCTTCTGTCGTCTGTGTGAGAATGGATTAATGCGGATTTTAATCAAACAATCTTTAAAACGCGACAAAAGAAATGAACGAACGCTTCGCTTTTCCTCCGAACATTTCCACTTTATTATGGATATTTCAATACCTTTATTTGATTTGTTTATTGTAACTGCAGACAGCTGGTAGAATTCCATGTTGAATGGTTGGGTAATATATCCAAAATTAAACACGGTTAGTGGATTGAATTCTAGTTTATTTACATATCGCTCACTCCTTTCAAGAACGTCATAAATAAAAAAACTTGATTTTTCAGGAGAACGTTTTTAAAGTTCAAAAATATAACACAATGTATTAAAAATAAATATCAAGCCACTTATTTAACTTTTTACTGTGTAACATATCTTTTTAGGTAAAACCTGAAGTTTTTTTCTCAATTTGAAAAATATTAAGTTTATTTAAAAAAATAATTAAACATTACATTTTCTTCAAAATGCAAAAACAACATTTTCTACCCTGTAGCGGGTAAATATTAAGTTAGAAATATGCCTCTTTTGCTGGGATATAGTACATTTTCTGGGCATGCAGAAAACATGCACAGCTGAAAATTGACTATTTTTGATATATGACGTTGTTGAAAGGAGTGAGCGATATATGATATGTGATGCGTTTCGTCTTATTAAGACATTATCAAACACTCAAACACTCTGGAGTGTTTGATAATGTCTTAATAAGACGAAACGCGTCACATATCATATATGTAAATAAATTAAAATTTAATCCACTAACCGTGTTTAATTTTGGATATATTACCCAACAATTATTTATTTCATGTTTATTTGATGTTTAAGACATTTTTACTATTAATTTAATACCTATGTTTTACTTCAACTTGTACCTATTTGATTTATTGGTTTTTCTGATTTCGTAAAACTTTATGTAATCTTCCGGTGATGGGCGATCGAGTCAAAAATCACCTGCGGATGAAAACATCTGTAGTTTTCGAAACTATTAGAGTGTAATGATATAAAACTGAAAAAGTGGTATTATACAAGTGCCGTATACCTAGTGTTTATTTGGTTTTTGGATTCGATCACTCAAAGTTGATAAGTTAATGCACAAATTAGGTTGTGTAACGCGTTTTTATAGCTCCAGATATATTTTAAATCAGACTACAAAAAAACATAAGGAATACATTATTTTCTTATATCACCATTTGAACATCTATCATACACCGTTTTGCCGCACTGAGAGATCGCATTTCGACTGCATTCAGTCTACTTTCATCCTTCTTTTTCCAACTCTATGGTTCACCTCCATACATACCCACCGATTATTCCGACTCTCAACCTGACCGATATAATAAATGAGATATGTTGAAAAATTAATAACCCTTTTTTTCGATTCAGGCAGTCGATGCTTTGCCAATAAATATAGTTTGCGCTGATGATAACCACTGCATTACGAAGAAGGAGAGAAAAGTTGTACAACTTAGTTTTAATATTATTCATGCCCGTAAGCTTATTTAAAACATTTTCTAATTTACATTTTTTTCGATTAATAATTCGTTTTTAGAAAAAAATACGTATGTAGATATTTCTCTTCGTCAGTGTCCGCCTCCGTAGTGCAGTGATTAGTGCGTTTGGCTACTGTGCTGGAGGTTCAAAGGTTCGATTCCCAGACAGATCAAAATACAAACAAGTGATTTTTCACTCTGATATTTCCCTTTGACCTTTTATTCTTGTACTCAACGGACACTGGTTTTATATGATACGGTGCATTATGCACCATTGGGTGCAGATAAGAATTAGAAGGATCTCCTTCTAACGGATAATGCTTACGGATTTCAACAAAACACTTGGGTAAAAAAAATATGAGCTTATTGTTAAACCTTTCCAAGATTGTCTGTTTCTCCCTCTTCTTCAACACCTGCCGGAAATAGCGGGCAAGGTTGTCATTGTAGAGATGGTTGATCCTGTTGGCCTCAGCTGAGTTTGGATAATGAGCGTTGATAAACTCCTAAACGTCTCTCCATTTGACCAGGATGGCAGCAGTTGAGATTGGTTGATTTGTTTACTCCTCCTCGCTGTCAGATGAAGCTTCTTTTTGAGCTTCATCATGTTGCTGGACTAGAAGTGCTTGGAGCTCTTCAGTTGTCAGCTCTTCTTGGCGTCCTTTAATAAGCTCCTCCACATCCTCTTCTTCGGGCAACGTGAGATCTTGGAACATTGGAGCGTCAAGATGAAATATGGTTTCCCGTCATATTACATATTAACAATATACAACTAATAAATTTTTCATCCTTTATAGTCCGCTGTGTGAAGCGAGGTTCGTTGTGTGAGTCGCGTAATGGACGAATAAAAAGTTCGTTCTGCGCAGCGTTCGTTGTGCGAGACATCACTGTGCTTAACACTTAATTACATTATTATATATTTTTTTTAAATGTCGATTAAGGTGTGTAAGTAATTTCGGGTTTCGTGTCTTCCTATGCGTTAAGTATCATACTCGTTAGAACTCAGATGCGCGTATTCTCAATTACCTTTAAAAATTATCTTTTAGGAAAATGAGGAGTCCGGGATAAGAGATATATACGAGATCGAAGATGTCGTTAGGTGGGGAAGGTAACGAAGGAGACAATGGTTTGCGCATGTGAGGAGAATGGAACCATCCAGACCCCCCCCCCCACATTGCATTGCACGGTCAATCCCAAGGAACACGATTCCCGGGCATTCCACCAAAGAGATGGATTGACAGCTGGGAATCGACATCGCAGGGGGCTAATCCCCCTTAAAAATAGGCCAGAAGGCCTATATCAAGAAGAAGAAGAAGAAAAGTAAAAAAAACAGTATCTTCTTCATGTATCCCTCCAACGTTGACGATCACTCGGGAGAAACCTTGTCTGTCTCCTGGGCAGCACGAAACAGCTCCTACACACTTCTCATCCCGGTTCACTCTCGAATGTTCCGAAGCCAGGAAAGCTGTCTTCTTCCAACCCCTCTGCAACCCTGAATCTTCCCTTTTATGATCCGTTGTAGGATGGCACATTTTTTACCTCTCATTATGTGACCAAAATACGAAGTTTCACGGAGCTTGATTTTTGTGAACAATTCTCTTTGTGCATTTGCTTTACGCATTTGCAATTGATTTAGTACTTCAACCATACCCAATATATAAAAAAATATTAAATATCAAAACATTATTTTCTTGGCGCCATAGCGGCGGAACTCGAGTAGTACAGCAAATAACCATGCCGCCTCTATGGCGACACTCCGGAGCTAAGGGTTAAAATTGATTCAATACAAGCAATACCAAGTTCAATGCGTAGCCTTTTGTTAATTTATATCCATAAATATTTGCATTATGTAAGCAAATTGCTTAATCAAAAATATAGATTACATTTGGAAACCGGTCGGGAAAAAAACAGAATAAAAATTGATCGTGTCTCGAGTAATTAAAAAATTCCTCAGCGCATAGCGGTACTGCAAGAGATTCGTGACCGTCCGATCCATCTGTTTTTTATTATTAATTTTTACGTCTGCATTCGTTTTATAGGACAAATATAGAAATTTTAATAAAATGACGGCAGACATACAACGACATTGTAACAGAAAGGGGAGTAAATGCTGGGAACAGTAAATGGAGCCTGAATGGTTTTTTTTAAAACAAAAAAGTCCCGGAAATCGCTTCATGTCAAGTCTTTTTACTAAAAAAATTGTATGAAAATATCAATTAAATATTCATTACAATACCATATTTTATCATTTTGACGAATTTATAAATATGGATTGGGATTACGTAAGCACAAACATTCATTAGTCTTATTGGTTTTGAAAATTTTTAAAAAAATCGTCCGTGAAAATAGGTGCCAGAACGTCGTTCCACCGCGATACGTGGAAACAAAACGCCCTGGTTATAACAAATAAAAACTTAACAGCGAAAGGTAAACTGGTAGTACATAACCGTGTCCTGGCTCTTACCCTAGTGTATGGAAGTGAAGTATGGAGTTGGCAAAAGAAAGATGAAAGTTGACTGCAGTCGAAATGCGATCTCTCGATGTATGATAGATGTTCGAATGTTGATATAAGAAAAAAATGCAGGGTATTATCGATAAGATAAAGAAAGATGTGTTGAGATGTCTTGGGCATGTGAATGAGCGAAGAAAGAATAGTAAAACAAATTTACGAGGCGAATATGGTTGGTAATAGAATAAGAAGAAGACTGAGGAATATTTGGCATGATGAAGTATTTCAAATACTTAAAAAGTAGTCAGGTCAAGAGTCGGAATGATCGCTGGGTATGTATGTGGAAGAGTCGAAAATTTTTTGCAAAGACAGGTTGGTACGGCGTTCTATTCTCTGTACTACCCCTGCGGGAAAGCAACGTTATGGTTAGCTAGTTAGTTTAAGGCCCAACATACAATAAATCGCAACATAATTTTATTTTAACCCGGGTAACATTTGACGTAATAATAATAATATTTTTTTTTTGTTGTCGCTTAAAATACCGTTTTTGTATTGAAAAAAATAGTTTTTTCTCGAAATAAACGTATGGTATTGTAAAGAAAAGAGTTATTGAAAGGTAAGGAGTTAAAAAAATACATAAAAATATTTTGTTCCATATCAATATATTCTAAAATAAGTCATATTTTAATAAATATTCTATCAAAAGAAATGTGCGCAGACAACACGTCTGGTTACTCGCGCTGCCGATCGCATTCTGAATTTGTACGTTTGAGATCTTACTATTATTTTATTGTTATTATTATTTGAAAAGCATCACATTTAGGAACACATTCCACCTCTAGCGCAGCCGTTCGCGTCCTGAATTTCAACGTTTGAGATCTCAGCCTTAATAAAATGTCTCTTCTTGGTGACATACTAACCTTGAAATTGCATGATTTATGACGTCGGCAGTATTTTAAAACACAAAGCGCTGACAGACGGCGAGATCATAAACACGAATGCCATAAAAATGATAATTTTCATGACCCACTCTTTTGAGGTACCCCCTAATTTGGTAAAATTATAACGTGCGCGACCTGCAGTACATCCGGAAACCAAAAATCTTGCCTCGTTATAAATATTAAATCGTGCGTATTTAAAATAGAGACATGCAAGATAAGTATGTGTTTTTATTGTGAATTTAGTGTTTTTCCCTTAGATTTAGCGTACGGTTTTAAATTTCTTGCTTTCCCTACAATAGTGTTGGCTTTGATTTTTCTGTAATGGTCAGCACGCTCGGCTACCATACTGGAGATCCCGGGTTCGATTCCCAGGGGGGGTCAAATAAACATTAGTGATTTTTTCACTGTAATATTTATTCAATATAACCCTGGACTGGTACCAGAAGCGGAGGGCTGATCACCTTTCCTTCATGTGTTAATGATCAAGATAACACTGCATTTATATGATGCAGTGCCCTATGCACCATAGGGTGCGGATAAGGGTTTGAATGATTTTTCATCTGTAGTTTTTTTTTAAACTTAAATATAACTTCAATTTCTAAGTGGAGCCTCGTCCCCTTAAACTTACACTCGTGTCCCATCAGGAATTATTAAATGTAGAATCAGTGAATAAAACTTTAAACATAAAGAAGTAAACACACTTAGGAATAGACTATACAACTTATAAAGTCAATGCTTAAGGAGGGCCATGGTAAGCGGTGTTGCATAAGTCGTAGCTAGATTTCAGAGTCACTTAGACGTTAGGTAATTCAAAACAAAAAGCGTTAGAAATAATTTATTTATGTTTATGTTTAGAATAGACCCATTAGTCGAGAATCGTTTATGTCATTTATCACTGTATTTCCCACACATTTATTTTTATTCTATACCATGTATGGATGTATGTATACACCAAGATCGAAGTTTAAGAAGCTGAAGTTAAAATTTTTGATTATTATTTATTGCTACCGCCTTCGAAATAATTATTTTCTTCATAGAGTTCATCAGTCTTTGTAAACATAGGTAGGTACACATTTACGTTGGCAGAAATATTAGAATTTTTGAGGCGGACAGGTTCAACCGGTTTTTGATCAGCTGATCTGTACATTTAAATTTGGGAAGAGTGTTGATTTACTAATAAGTATAATTATACATCATAGCATTTTCAATATAATTACACAAATAACACGGCATGTAAAAAATATAGTGAAAAAACTGAAAAATATTTTAATGCGTATTTGTGTGTATATTTCATAGTTAATCTTACACATGCGGCAGTAATTTCTTCACTAAAGTCGGTTTCGAAGTCATGATTCAACCCTCTGTCTTTCCCATAGCGAAGTTAATGTTTAGTTTATTAAAACTCTTAATATAATATGTATCACATATAGAGATAACAATTTAAAACGTACACAAGGGTTACAAGTAAAAAAAATACCATACTTTACAAAAGTAATACATATGTGCGACCCATCATGACATGGGATCGAAAGTAGAGCGGACACCGTAGTAACGAAAAACGCGCTTAGAGTGTCAGAAATGTAAATTCTAAGAAGCATATCTAGCAAGAGTCTGCCTGATCCTGAACGCCAGGATGAGAGAAATATGCTAGATCATAGATGTCGTTAGGTGGGGAAGGTAACGAAGGAGACAATGGTATGCGCATGTGAGGAGAATGGAACCATCCAGACTCCCCCATATTGCAATGTACGGCCAACCCCAAGCCGACTCCCGAGCAGACCACCAAAGAGATGAATCGACAGCTGAGAATCGATATCTCTTAAAAACAGGCCAGAAGGCCTAAACCAAGCAGAAGAAGAAGAAGAAAACTTTACATAAGGGTCCGTTGGACCCAGAACGCTAGTTATCGATAGTTTTTGTTTGCGGTAGACCGATGGTTAGTTAAATTCGCATGCATATGTCGATTTAAACGTAATTAAAAGCGCAGTAGCTAATCTTTCCATGTCTTTATAAGCGCCCTTGAGGTAGTATTTTACGAAAATGGCGCTATACAAATTATCCAAATTATTATTATTATTATTATGATCACTTTTAATTTTTATTAAATGAAAGCTTCGAATAAAAATAATTTTATTTATAAGTTCAAACGGGTCAGATGATTTCTCACGCAGGGCCACTGCGTGACCCGCGGGTCATTTGTTCGCCATCTCTATCCTAGACAATATCCGGATACATAGTGTAAAATTAATTTCCAAGTGAACAGTAATGTATGCAATAGAAAAAACAAATATGGACATAAAAAAAATGATCCTGAAAGTCCTAATGAGAAAAAAAAACAGGACTCTTGGAAGCCTGAAAAAAGGAATTCGGGTGACAATCTCTACCATCCCCTCCCCCCTCACAGCCGTTAGAAAAAAGTTACGGCTTATGCAACACCGCTAATCATGGCCCTACTTAGGATTCAACTTTTTAGGTTTTATAACCTATACCTACTTGTGAGTGGGTTTACCCTCTATATATTAAAAATAACTTTAAATTCTTGTAATTCATGAGTGAAAATCCTAGGTAAAAACCCTCGTAATGAGGGTCACGCGATGGCTCAAAGACTATATTCGGTGGCGTCTCGGTAAAATCACAGACTAAAAAAATACTTTGACAACCATAGAGATAATTTATTCACTTAGTTTCTCTATGGCGCAGAGAGAAACCGTAGAATATATGGATCGTAAGCTTAGGTATCTAAACTTTAACATTATATTCGTAAAAAGAGAAGGATAACGCACTACAAAATCTTGCTTTTTCTCTTTTTAAACCCACCATTCTATTTTGTTTCTTTCTGTCTTCGTCAGTTAGACATCAGAGGGACAAGAATAGATATAGAGTAAATATATAATGGGAAGTCTGTGGCAGTCTGTTGCACTGGGATTTGCTGCAGGGGGGGTCGACTCGTAAACGTCAGATTGTTCAAAAAACGACCAGAAATGACGAGACACGCTAATACACTAACAAAAACACCAAAACGGGAACGAAAAATACGAGATACCAACAAGTTGTTCAAACGAAAAATACGAGATACCAACAAGTTGTTCAAATATTTGAAATAAATATGGACTAACTATGGCTATAGACAATTATGGATAGAAAAATAGAAATCCGTAGGTGCCTACCTATTGCAGCATCGATTATATTGATATTTTTGTTTTATTATGTTGCTGGTAATTATTCTTTTATCTTCTTATTGTTGGTTGCAGTTTTATTGCGGGCAATTAAAATTAGAACCGATTTCGATTCGAGATTTGCTCTACTTCCTTACATACATCTGCTTTTATTAATCTTTATTTTCAATTTTTATACGTATCATAATTTTTATTTTCAGTGCCTTCAAACAACTTGGATTATCCATTTTGACCTGCCGGAATTGAATCTGTATTTGCTTTTTTATAATTTTTTAATAGTGCATTATTATTTTCAGTGCCTTCAAACATATATAATGGGTTATAAATGTATTGTTCCTGGCTGCCCTTCAAGGAGAAATTATTCAATAAAATTTTTTAGTGTTCCTAAAGGTAAGGGTGAGTTATGGTATAGGATAATGTTCCCATATTTGACGGATATTAATAACTTTTTGAATATAAAAGATCCTCGAATTTGCTCTAATCACTTCAATGTCAGTGACGTTGCACGTAATCGTTTAAAAAAAGGGGCTCTTCCTAATCATAATCTGCCTTTGCCTTTAAGTTTTTTCAGCAATATTATTGATATCCCTTGTTCAAGTGAGTCAATTTCACCCATTTATTCCTTGGATGTGTGCAGCAATTCTAAATTTATAAATAATCAATTAGATAATGTTAATAATCATACTTTCTCCACAGGTGATAAAGAAAACAGGGTTCCTACAGTGGGCTCTCTTAAAAAGAATGTTCTTCCTACTCCGTCAGGTTCTGTTCTTCCTACTCCGTCAGGTTCTGTTCTTCCTACTCCGTCAGGTTCTGTTCTTCCTACTCCGTCAGGTTCTGTTCTTCCTACTCCGTCAAGTTCTGTTCTTCCTACTCCGTCAGGTTCTGTTCTTCTACCAAATACATCCACTGATACTGATCACGAAAGAATAAAAATATTAGAGTCAATTATTCAAAATCTAAGTAAAGATTTTAAAAAAATTCTAAAAGAAAATAAATCCTTAAAAAAAAAAGTTGACACTAGAAGTACTCCCACTCTTTATTTTAAAAAAGTTTTGTCAAAAATGCGTCAATTTCCCAAAACATTTATCGCTGCACAATTAAGACTAATCAATTCACATCCTAAAGGTAGAAGATACACATTTAAAGAAAAGATAATGGCACTTTCTATAGCTAAGCTCAGTAACAAAACATATAAATTTTTGAGAACAGAGTTTAACCTACCTTGCAAATCCACTCTACAACCCATTTTATCAAATATTGATTTATCTTCCGGTATCAATCCCATAATTATAGATCATTTAAAAAAGACTTCGAGGAAACTGGATGAACATTCTAGACAATGTGTTTTATTATTTGATGAGATGGCTATTCAGACACATGTGAGTTATAACCCTTCAAATGATGTCATTGATGGATTCGAGAACAGTGGGATGGGGAGGCGCACAGATAATGTAGCTGATCATGTTCTGGTATTTATGCTAAGGGTTATAAAGCACAATTGGAAAATACCTGTTGCTTTTTACTTTGTGAAAAATTCTACTCAACATATTTTACTAAAAACTATTATAAAAGAAATAATTAATGAAATAAATAAAACTGGTTTCATCATAAGAGCCACTGTAAGTGATCAGGGATCTTCCAATGTGTCTGCAATTAATTCTTTAATTTCAGATACGCGAGCAGATATACTTCGAGTTTCTCCAGGAGCGCATCCAGAAAATTATAAATATTGTGTAAGTGGTATAAATATTTATCATATTTTTGATCCACCCCACTTGTTGAAATGTTTCAGGAATAATTTTTTGGCCAAAAATATCCTATGCGATGGAAAGAGAGCTGAATGGAAGCATATTGATGCACTATATAAGATTGACGGAGCCGGGGGAACTGTGAGACACACCAAACTGACAGAACGCCATATAAACCCAAAGGGGAAAGAAAAAATGAAGGTAAAGTAAATAATAAATAGTATTATTATTTTTATTCAACCCTTATGGATAAAACTTAAAAACAGACCTAAAAATTCAAATATTTCCTGCTGCAATAATGAGAATGGTAATAAAGGAGATCACCGCAGACAGTTTCCTTTATGAATTTTGCAAAATACAGTTTTATATGTCCCAATGTGTTTATTACTGCCTCTGGTCTAAAATTTGTCTATTTATATAAATGTCGGTATTTTCCCTCTTCAGCTATTTCCAGCCTCTTTCAATAATGAGATATGAGTGCTAACATGGTGGCCTTCAATATCCATAATATTGTGTTAAGAGTTCAATATGAAAAACTCAATATAATATAATTGATCTTAGTTGTGAATGAAATTACTATAGATTA
Source organism: Brachycentrus maculatus (assembly GCF_059751285.1). Lineage (NCBI taxonomy): Eukaryota > Metazoa > Arthropoda > Insecta > Trichoptera > Brachycentridae > Brachycentrus > Brachycentrus maculatus. Next base: position 1,299,698 of record NW_028280910.1, read on the forward strand.
TGTATGTAAATTGAACAATTCATAAATAAAATAGTGCCCATTCACATGTATTTTTAAAATATATTTTTTAGCATCTATTGACATCTATGATTTTTTTCCAACATTAATTGCTATTGTTTATTATATTCTCATGTCTGATTGTAATTATCTTTTTATTGTTTAGTTTTTCTTAAAGAGTATGTTATAATGAAAGAAATTTTTTATTCAAATACCGCAGTCAACTTTATAAAAATTATATCTACTTTTTTAATGATGCGTATTTATGATAGTGAGTTTTATTTATGATGTATGTAGTAGTGATTTCAGGTAATGTTTACGTTAATGAATAACATTTAAAATTTCAGGTGAAATATGCTGCACAAGTATTCAGCCGTTCTGTAGGATCTACATTGCAGCTTTTATTAAATGCTAGAAGATTAGAACAAAACTCTTCGCATAATAATTTTCCTCTACCCGACACTGCACAATTTTCTATGGAAATAATTTTTTTCATGAATTCCTTATTTGATAGTTTGAATTCTTTTGGATATAAACATAAAGGATTAAAAAATGCTATATCTCGTAACTCTGAACATCTCACCTTCTGGACAGAAGCTGTAAAAATATTACAATCATGGGAATTTGATGGCAATACTGTAAAAGAGCGCAGACCGATAACAATGCATAATTTTCAAGTGACCATCAATTCAATGAGAGCAATTTGGGAAGATCTGCATAAAATGGGATTTAAGTAAGTGAACCATATTGACTTACTTTTATAAAAAAGTTAAAATTATTTTTGGTACTGAATTTTTTTTTCTTCAGATTTATAAATTTAAGGAGGCTAAATCAAGACCCCTTAGAAAATTTCTTCGGCCAAATTCGAGCACATGGAGGACAGAATTTGCGGCCATCGTGTTACCAGTTTATAAGTGCGTTTAAGACTCTATTATTAAATAGCATGACAACAGGTAAATCAATAGGGAATTGTGAAAGTGATAGTGACAATATGATGAACATGTATAGTTTTTTAAAAAGTATGTATAAAAAATCACAGGATTTGTCTACTATGGAGCCTTCTATGGATCTGTCTCTAGAATTAAATAATGAAATTGCAAGTGCAGAGCATTTACAAAATATTACTATTAATAGTGTTGATTTTTTTGAAAAAAATACAGGTTCTTATTTTGCAGGCTTTATATGTAGACAAATCTTGACAAAATTAAATGTATGTAATTTATGTAAGGAAAATTTACTAAGCGAAAATATTAATTTAGATGAGCACAGTTTAATAAAAAGTCTACAATATTCAGAAACAGGGGGATTGTTATATCCAAGTAGTGATTTTTTAAATAGTTTTCTTATTACACATAAATTAGTTTACCAAGCTATTGTTGACCTATGTTATAGTGATAAAATTAGTAAAAAAATAATTAGACAGATAAAATTATGTATCGATTTTAATTGGTTTTCATGTGCCACTCATAAGGAAACATTTATTAGTTTATTTTGTCATCATATTACAAAAATATTATTAAATGAGTGGTGTAGGATATTTAATAATAAATTGAAAAATATTGATAAAAGGGTAAATACAGCGGAAATGGAAACACTTTTGAAAAAAAATATTAGTAGTAAAAATTAGACATTTATAATACTTATATATGTTATAATATACTTGTTTGAAAATTATTACATAATTTTTTATAATATTATTTTTTATAAATTGTTACATGTTATTTATAATTCATTTGTTTTTTTTAGAATTGTATCCCTAATGTAGTTGTTTATAAATTGTTGCATATTATTTATAATTCATATTGTGTTTTCTAGAATTGTATCCCTAATATACTTGTTTTGTAAATTGTTACATATTTTGTGTTTAAAAGGGCAGAAAGAACATTAAATAAATTCAAATTCAAATTTGTGGGAGTCAAGTAGTTACCGTAGCCTTCAGCTCGTACACTTGCCTTGGGAAGTGGTGGGTACTTCTTCTGCCCTTTTATAAAATGTTTTTTAGAGAATTGTATCTGTAATATACTTGTTTGTAAATTGTTACATATTTTGTGTTTAAAAGGGCAGAAGGAACATTAAATAAATTCAAATTCAAATTTGTGGGAGTGAAGTAGTTACCGTAGCCTTCAGCTCGTATACTTGCTTCGGGAAGTGGTGGGTACTCCTTCTGCCCTTTTATAAAATGTTTTTTAGAGAATTGTATCTGTAATATACTTGTTTGTAAATTGTTACAAATTTTGTGTTTAAAAGGGCAGAAGGAACATTAAATAAATTCAAATTTGCGGGAGTGAAGTAGTTACCGTAGCCTTCAGCTCGTATACTTGCTTCGGGATGGGTACTCCTTCTGCCCTTTTATAAAATGTTTTTTAGAGAATTGTATCTCCAATATACTTGTTTGTAAATTGTTACATATTTTGTGTTTAAAAGGGCAGAAGGAACATTAAATAAATTCAAATTTGCGGGAGTGAAGTAGTTACCGTAGCCTTCAGCTCGTATACTTGCTTCGGGAAGTGGTGGGTACTCCTTCTGCCCTTTTATAAAATGTTTTTTAGAGAATTGTATCTGTAATATACTTGTTTGTAAATTGTTACAAATTTTGTGTTTAAAAGGGCAGAAGGAACATTAAATAAATTCAAATTTGCGGGAGTGAAGTAGTTACCGTAGCCTTCAGCTCGTATACTTGCTTCGGGAAGTGGTGGGTACTCCTTCTGCCCTTTTATAAAATGTTTTTTAGAGAATTGTATCTCCAATATACTTGTTTGTAAATTGTTACATATTTTGTGTTTAAAAGGGCAGAAGGAACATTAAA